>NC_142849.1:33372307-33678653 GCF_061612785.1 Hesperophylax consimilis
CACTGAAAAAATATTTCATAATTAACTTAAAGCGTCTATAAGTTCATTTAAAAAAAAAAAATTAAAAGTTAAATTAATAAATTCACATCAAATTTTTATACAAGTCGCTCGTTTACTGCAATAGCGACGTAAATCATACATAAAAATATATCCATATCTGACTTGATTGGTCAAACTAACAATTATACTAGTACTTTTTTTACTGATAGAACAACATACCTGAACTGCCGCGAGACAGCAGTAAGTTTCAATTTGGCTTCACGATGTTATTGAAAAATTAAAACTTTTCAAACTCGTTTACCGAAAAATTACTAATTTTGAATTGTATCATTATTGTAGTAAACGAGCGAAATCTTTCGGTCAATTGAGTTTTTTTTAAACTTTAGTTAATGTATTGTAATTTTGACATATTAGGAAGATATATAATACTTCTATGATTCAACTTCACGGTGTGAGATCATTGATAATAACTCACTAAGGGTAAAAATAAGATCAATACAAATTAAAAAGTTTATTCGTTTATTAAAAATTCAAAAGATTAAGCGTTACTTGTGTAAAAAAAAACAATATTATCTTCATGTAACGACTAACATAAATTAAAAAAATATTTACCTACAATAAAAAGTAATTAACGATTTTTTTTTTCAACAATAAAGCCTTTGTAATTATTCTTGTAATTCAATGTAAAATAAATCTTTCAAAAACGCTTGTAAAACTCATTAAAAATATGACCTTTCCAGAAAAAGTGAGATTTCTTTTGTTCGTGGCGTAGGTACTTAAAATTATTATTGAATTAATAAAGTTAATAATTAATGTCCTAAAGTATAAAATTATATAACTAAACATTGCCAAAGCCCATTCAGCCAAATTTAAAAGTGAAAAAATGTTAGTGTTTAATATACATAAATGTATAATAAAATCAGACCTTTTTAACAGCCTATAACATTGTAAATATATATTCATTCAAGGAATCTGTATCCTATAGATCGAAAATATACGTGTTGGCTTTGTGAGACTAAAGCATTCCCAATTGGGATGTGTTGTGCTGAAAGTAATGGGTACCTGACTATTCAGATCTGGTCGCCAAACACGACCAAAGCCATTATTATAAGCAACGTTTCAATTCTGAATAGTGGTCTTACACCAGGTCGATACTGAGAGTATCTTTCACTCTAGAGCGAGCCGCAAAGATGCTAAAAATATCATTTGAAATGAATAAATTGTGAAATAATACAAATTAATCAAATAAGATTTACTTGCGCACGCCGGGATTTGAACTCGCGACTTCCGGCGTGCTAGTCGAAAGCATCACCCCTCGACCACGGAGGAACTGCAGAAAACAGCCGCATTCCGGGTTCGGAATGTACAGTTAAGCAGTGACCTTTTTGGTAAATATTGTCAAGTAAAGTCAAATATAAAATTATAATAAAAATTAGGTTGCGATATATGATAGCTTTTTACTAAATACCCATTGACCAATAAACGTTTTATTATTATTAAATTTAAAAAAAAACGTTTTAAAAAGCCTAGCTATTTATTAGGTACGAAGTTTATAGGATTACAAAAATAACAAATGAGCACAATAAGAAGATTATGAAAAAAGCTGACCAAATGGTCGTTTATCCGCGGGTATAGGCAGAGAGAATGGACCGCCATACAACTCTGTTTTAGCGAACAATCCTTGGATAAATCACATTCATACGACGTCGATCTCGTACAACGCCTCGTACATAAATTACTTCAACATCATAATTTTCTACTGATTTGAAATTTCAGACGACCCCACTCAAGTATTCGATTCGAGTGATTGTCACTTTCACTTCATCAAAAACATGAATTTTACAAAAGAATGGGTTGGGTTAGGTTAAGTTAGCGGTCGCCAAACGGTCGCTCGCATTTTCGATCAATGAGGTATATAGATAGAGTCAGCTTTGGCGTTCGAAGTTTGGGCCACGCATATCGGATCATTGTCCGATGTGATATGTATCGGGCATCAATCGGCAGCGATATTCGCAGAAAATCTACCGAAATTTTTGAAATTCCACTGAAAACATTTTGAACTATGTGCATTTTTTTTTCCGAAAATCAAAATCTGAAGAATTATTTCCTAAGAAATTCCCTGGCCACGGATTTTAAAACGTAAATTTATTTAGAATATTTGTGGAGAAATATTCTTCGAATTATCCCCCCCCCCCCATGGATTCGTAAAAATATTGTAGGGAATCCAGTACTAAGTGAGCAATACCCCACACAAATCCAATCTGAAATTCTACCGACATTTTTCACCCAAATCAACCGATTTTTACCATAATCAGTAGTCGTGTAAACTGACTTATTGATGTCAAAAACTCGTGGAGCATTTGCTCTACGGCGCGCGGCCAAAACCGTATTAAATTATCACTCGATAAACTATTTACAAGTCTATATCAATTTCGTAGTTGAAGAATTCTGATTTGTCCTTTGGTAGCCTTTTCGGGCATAGTGTGAACATGGGTGTCAGAACAGAATACTATTTTCCCTGTAGTCAGATCGGTGTGCAGGTGACTGTTACAGTGTTTGCTAACTGAACAAGACCACCTCGCTTTGTTTCTTATAATACTTCTTTTATAGTAAGTATGATCCTTGTATTTCAATAGAGTCTTACCCTTTCTTGATTGTACAAATTCACCTGCAAATTTTAAATAATAATGATTTAGCTGTGATGAAAAAAAAACATTGTGGAAAAACAATATTTTTTTACAGATAAAACCACTCACCTAAGATTTTTTCGTGATTAAGAGGTTATGGGTTTACATACCCTATAAGGCATACATTTGAAAATGGGACAATTTATAACACATGTAAGGTTTTCAAAGATAAGAAGTTTTTTCCGATTCCTTTAATTGTAACATTTGAGTTTTTTTTCTAAAAACAGTTGTGAAAATTAATATATTTCTACAGGACCACTTACACCGGAGAGCAGAAAAACTGGTAAAAAGATAATACTATAATATATTTTTTAATTAATTTATTAATTTTATCAACACATTACATATTTATTTTTAATTTTTTCATTTGATATAGTTTAGTACAAGAAATAGAGTAGAGTTGGCACCCGCCGACTCTTTTTTTAAGAGACATAACTCTTACAGTGAAAGCTTAAAAAAGTAATTCACTTCTTAATTCAAAGATCAGGCATATATTAGGACATGTGCATTCCTTAAAATAATTTCAAATAAAAACAGTTACAGAAATTTAAAGAAATCTTACAATACCTTTGAAAAGGGCCATAAATAGTAACATCGAGTGGTTGAATGCGATGCGAGGTGTGCGGTGGGAAATAAAGGAGGACTATTCCATTTTCAAGACAGTATTCAATTGAGTACAGACTGCAGTGAGAACAATACAATAGTAAATTGTCACACGGAAAGAAAATCGGAGTACCCCAGGGTAGTACCCATACCCATAAATAAACCAATCACGTAGTACCCTTGGACCAATAATTTTTCTTGCGTATATAAACGAACTACGCAAAATAGACCAAAAAAATGGAAAAAAATATATCATTTGCCGATGATACAGTTTTACTTTTCAAAGGAAAGACATGGGAGTAGCTAAAATCAAAATCTGAAACAGGTCTAGTAAAAGTATTAAAATGGCTACCTCTTGACATTAAATGCCAAAAAGACAAATTTAATGTTTTTTCTATGAACAAATCCTAACAGTAACATAAATATAAAAGTCCACTTAAATGACACGTGTACCCCAAGAACACAAATATCTCACCCATGCGCATGCCAACACCTTGAAAAGGTGGAATTAGTCAAATATCTGGGTATTTTAATAGGTGACTCTTTAACCTAGAGAGCGCACATTGAAAATACGGCAAAACGAATACGCAAACTTATTTCTTATTGAAAGATACACGCATCCTTGTTCATAAAAAAACCATTAAAATTTTGTACTATGCTTTGTGCCATTCAATTATCAGGTATGGCATACTAACCTGGGGCGGTGCAGCCAAAACTATATAAGATCCGTTAGCCAAGGCACAAAAAGTGATGGATAACAAACCTTATATGTATCCATTGACATCCTTATTTAAGAAAACAAAATTATTAGACGTAAGATAGTTAAACTTACACAATACAAGGCCAAAACGCACACATAGTATATTAGTGCTGTATGGTTTCTGACGTTGAAATAAATAAAATCTTTAGAAAGTATTCACGATCTGTGCGTACTAATCACGTGTACTTCCTACCCTTGGTTGGAGCATGCTTATTTTGAATATACACAAGGCCAAAATGCACCCTCAGTGTACCTACACTGATGGAAGGTACCTACTAACGCTGTAGGTTCAGAAGTATTAAGAAGTAAACTACACTCAACATTTTTTACGTTATTTATTTTATATTTTCTTACACAATTTACATGTCCAAGTTATAAGTATGTTTCACTTTCAAGTATTTCCCACTCGGACATTGGATGTAAATTGGATGTGCGTGATTGTGGTTGCCTTTAGTGGATAGCAGCAAGCCGTGGATGGTGTTGACGGTGGCCAGACATCCCGAGGAGAGCCGGGAGGAACAGGTCCACCAGGCCTTGCCGTTGGAGGCTGAAGTCTTCAGGGAGAACGAGAAGCCTCCCAACATCAGGAGCTTGCCCTTCCGGGTCGGGATGAAAGACACTGTTGAATTGTAGGACGTTAATACAAACGATATATTTTAATGGTTTTCCGTCTCAATTTGGGAGGCGGACAGTGGCGTGCATTGAATCTTTAATCAGAAAAACTGCGAATTGCAAACTGACTTGTTTTCGCTAATAGCGGATTAAGACGTTGCAATTTTAGTTGATCAACTCGATACTTGAAAGCATATTGACAAGTGTGAATCCTCTTTCAACAAAGTTTCTAAAGTTTTTAGTTAGAAATCCAGTCGTTTAGTAAAAGTTGATCAACTAAAATTGAAATGCCTGAGACGAGTGGTTAAGCTGCTGGCTTTACCCGATATTTGGTTGGCTTTACAGACACATCGAATTTCAAAATAACCGCTTCATTTAAGCATATTACAAGTCAATTACTGGATAATAAATAAAAAAAGCCAACACAATATGAAAATCATTTCACATAAAATAATAAGTTACGAAACACCACTTTTATTTCGCTCTTCGAACTTATATTATTCGAACGTATTTTCGAACGTAGGTAAAGTAGGTGAGTGCTCATGCGCCTATATGGAATTCACGCCTCTAGAGGCGGGTATAACCAGAACTAGGAACATAGGTCACCCCAAGTGGTTTGGTGACTTGGAGTGCCCTGGTTCATGGGGAGAGTTTGTCCAGATCTGCCTACCAGCTGAATAACGCACCGGAACGCGAGAGGACGATTGATGGAGACCCTTTGAAGTCTCCAGCCGGACTCACTCGACTCATCGACTTGCGCCGCAGTAGGAGGAATGGATTCACTTCTGGACACACTGAATTATGCAAAGAATGTGTGCCGAGTGGGAGTTGTGTGGCAGTCTCAATTCCAATCCTATCTGCCCACCCCTGTGGGGAAACGGCGTGATGGTTGGTTATTTTAAGCGACCCTTCTGGGCTGGGCCTGGAGAGTATATTCCAGTCTGGAAAGGGCTGCAAGGACAGATACAAACAAACTAATTTCGGTTGTCTGTGATTTGCCTTACTTATTCCTGCGTGAAATCTATATACCCTTTGAACACATTGAAAAATAACATTGCGCCGAGATTAGATGAAATAACAACAGATTGCATAAAGAAAAAAAATGAAATATTAAAACCTATAACACACTTAACCTGTTGAAGGCCGGAGAATAAAACAGAAAAATGTTAGTGGAATCTAAATTTTTATTAGTCCGAACGATGCTAATTTTGTTTTTCATAAATTTATCGAAGCATTGAAGTCAAAACCGAATCGCAAATTATATTAACTAGGATCATATTAGAATGATCGCATGTTCTCAAGAGACCCATCGGCGTTTCACTGGTTAATCAACCATATCATAACGCGTGTGACAGACTACGATATGAGCGCGCTCTATTCTCGTGGCTTGGTCTATTTCAACACATCGCTAGCCGTACATTCGCGTTGGTAGTGTAGGCGTGCGATATGCTGAAATAGGCCAAGCCATGGTGCGTATAGCGTGATGTGTCGCCTACCTAACACAAATCTGCTTTCCTAGTACTCTTAAACAAGGTTTGGTAATCCCTATTTATAAAACAGGAGACAAAATTGAAATAACCATATACTATAGACCAATCACACTGTTAAACTCTATGTCATTATTATCAAAGATCTTCGAAAGAGTATTAAAAACCAAATGATAAAATACCTGGAAGAAAACAAATTAATCTCTGATAAACAATATGGATTTAGAGAAAAATAAGAGGCACAAAAGAAGCATTGGGATACTTAATAGATTATATACATAGCAACCAAAATCATGGGCCAAAATCCATAGCAATATATCTAGATTTAGCTAAAGCTTTTGACTCAATCTACCATAAAACTAAAAAAAAAATGAAAATACGTGTATCAAAAGCAAGGAACTTCAACTAATAAATAGTTATATGAGTAACAGAACTCAGCAAGTCAAAATTATTCACCATACTAGTAAGCCATTATCAATTACGTATGGAGTCTCACAAGGTAGCATACTATTTTCGTGTCACCTGTTACTGGGCTTCATTTTACTTAACTTAACTTCACTTTATTTTTGTAATATTTATATTTTTTGTAATACCTGCATCAACTGTAAAGCGCCCCTGAGGTGATATCTCACAAAAGCGGCGCTATACAAATTGTCCAATAAATAATAATAATAATCTGCATAAATGAACTCAGCAGTATGAAAATAGACGGGGAAATAGTTACTTAGCTATGCGGACGACGCTGTTTTACTCTTTAAATCTAAAGACTGGAGAAATGTCTATAATCAAACATAAAGGGTTTTCCAATAAGAGGTGTTATTTTGATATTCAAAGAAAAATGCCATTTTTTAATATAAATGATCGAATGTTTATAAAGAGGAAGGTATGCCGTTAATAGTGAAAAATAACATCAGTCAAATGACCACCACGACCACGCCTACAGGACCATATCCTTTTCATGAAATTTTTCATAACCAAATCGCAAAGTAGCTGACTTATGTCCTCGATAGCCTCACGAATTCCATCTTTGAGGTCTTGAATCGATGCTGGGCTGTTGGCGTAGACCTTCTCTTTCACGTGACCCCAAAGGAAGAAGTCGCAAGGTGTTAAATCACAAGATCTCGGTGGCCAATTGTGATCACCTCTTCGAGAGATAACACGGTCCGGAAACTTTTCCCGTAAAAGATCAATGGTTTCGTTGCTTGTGTGGCACGTAGCGCCGTCTTGTTGAAAATAAACGCTGTCCAGATCAATACCATCCAATTCCGGCCATAAAAAATCATTTTATGGCCGGAATTAAATACACATAACACCTCTAATTGGAAAACCCTATACTTACACTAAACATATCAAAAACAAAATTCACAACGTATAGTATAAATAGTAAGAGATAACCAAAAACAATAAAAACACCATAAAAATACACGAATGTATAAACACCGACATCTGCGATTGCCCTTCTCTAGAAAAAACAGAACCAATAAAATAACTAGGAATCACAATTGACCACAACCTCAGATGGACACATCATATCAAACGAATCACAAATAAACTCCTCAAAACAATTCACACTTTCCTAAACATAACAAACAAATATTAACTAAAACATAATAGAATATGAAATCATTGTTTGGGAAAGAGCAACAAACTTAGCTATCGGTCAAATAAATCGATAAAGTACCTACCTATAAAAAAGAGTAATTTGAACAAAAATTATTTTATCGCCATTTTCAAAATTGGAACGAATTTGTTGAGAAGTAGGACTATCCTGTGATTTTTTACGAGAATGAGCATGTATTATAATATATATTAAATGTAAAAAAAAAGTTTTTAACTTCATTGAGTTTTGAAGTCTTCGTCTAGGTCCAGAACCAAAGTGCAGCAGTAACACATTATTGCTTTAAAATTAACAACGCAACCTTTAACGATTGTATTAATATGTCATCTAGTTGGAAATTATATCATACTTGGCATTGTAACACATTATTAAAAAAGTTATTGGTTATTCCGGTATCTCGGATAATTTATTATATAAAACGTTACTTGTTGTTACATTACATTAAAAATCTGTTTCAAAAAAAGAATTTCGTATTCTAAATAAGATTCTCATATTTATTTATTCAGTGTTTTTTTTAAAACGTTAGGAAGTTCCATTCTAAGGTCACATTGTACATAGTTTTGTTAATTAATTACAGTTAATTAAACATAATAAAGCAAATAAACACAATTAATAAGTAAATATAATATAAAAATATATATTTTTCGATAAAAATCATATAACAATGAAGAAATAAAAAATCTGAAATCTAGAAAATAACTTATTATTGGTTGTTAATGTAGTAGATTGAGTTAAAGTAGAAAGAGCATAAATGTTGGAAAAAGCAAAATATTATCGAAAAGCAAATAAGTGTTTTGCTTAAAACAATCGTAGTTTAAATATCAAAACTTCATAAAAAGTAGTCATCGTTAATAAACATGGGAAATAATACTGGTCCCAGATGTGAACCTTGTGGGACGCTTCATATTTAGTTTAGGTTCACAGTTTAAGTAGTTATGTCGATAATAAACAAGGGATACAATTACAAATTATTATAAGACATAATTAGTAGCCTGAAATATCCATACAAATTGAAAATAACTCGAGTAAAAATAAATGCCGCCGACGGGAATTGAACCATACGTCGGCTTATTTCCAACACGCCTAATAATTGAATATGTGCTAGTACTTCAATCAACAGTTACTGCTTTTTTTGCATTTATTTCTACAAACTGATAATTTTCTTTTGTGTAGACAACTTCTTTCTTCCCTTTTCTTCAATATTCTGTTTTGTCGATTTTCTAATTCATCATGGAACCTCAAAGTTTAATGTACATCCCGCCCTCGGTGAGATGATACCTCGGAGGCTCGTGGTTGTGAGCCCCCTTAGTGGTGATCACCACATTGTCCAGGGTGATAAGTGAGGCGAGGCACTTTGTCTTGAGCTTGGAGGAGCAGCCCCACCACGCCCTGCCCGTGGGGCTAGCCGAGATCGTGGAGAAGGTAAAGCCGTTCAGCATCAAAAGTTTTCCCTTGCGAGACGGTATAAATACAACTGCAAAAATTAAGTTTCTATTAGGTGTGATTTAAGATTTTTATAGCCGTCAGTTAAATACCTAAAGAAAATGTACGGAGTGTGTTAAATAGCTAAGTTGCAGTGGTGGCCAAATTATTAGTTAAACGTGCAAAAAATGCATTTTTATGCACCTTATAATAATTTGTTATCCTCTGTGCTATGCATAAAACCTTGCCTTATAAACACTAGTTTATTTTTAAATAATAACTTACTTATTAGTAGAACCTCCCTAGGCGTAAGTTGCAATTATCACATTTCTACAAGTTTTTTCTAGCTGAAGTAGTAACTCCGGCAGGCTGGAAGATACTCTCAGTATCGCCATGGTGTGAGATCACTATTCAGAGTTTAAACGTTGCTTAAAATGGCTTTGGTCGTGTTTGTTGACGAGATTTGAATAGCCAGGTTCTTCCCCACCTTCCTCTACCCATCTCCTTCCCCTCCTCACTTCCTTCAACCTCACAACATACCCCAATTGGGGAAGCCATAGTCTTACTGGATCTAAACGGTTGAGAGCAGTTGGGACACCTGTGCGGTTTCACAGTTGAAAAAAAAATCGAAGCCCGGTGAATCGCTTGCATTTGCTAGTTCTCTGACTTACTATGGGTATTGTTCTATAAAATTTATTAATAAAATTAGTTATAAATTTATGTGTATTAAAAGCTGTTAATTCTTTTCATTTTTCCGATTTTATGTCCAGAATAAATCTTCCCCATAGGAAAAACTAAACCCTCCCACACACTTTTCCACAAATGATCATTTAGTCAATCAACATTATGCAAGTGCATTATATAAGCAAAATAAATACAAAACAATACAAGAACAACACGTCAACTCACCAGAGATCAAACGGGAAAATAATTCTCCAGATATTTTCATATCAGAGGGTTCGGCTCGGTAGAACTCCTAACAGGGCCTATAAATCCTACTGATCCATCAACATAAATATTTAAAAAATCTTTCGTTTCCTACATGTTTTTAAAATGACTGAATTTTGCATTTTTATATACAAATTTTTTGATAGATCTAATACGCCTCCACCTAGTACCTGACATAGTGTCAAATACAGAAATTTTGAGCGCCCTTGTGGTTATATTTTTTACTTTATATTATAGAGTATATTAAAATTGTCCCATAATAATTTATTATAACTTGAAGTAACTGTCTTTGAACTGAATGACTTGAAAATTTTGCAAATTTTCATCATCACCGATACCCCAAAAAGTTTTAGGAGATAATATTAATTATTATTTCTAGATTTACTATTATTTTATTTATTTATTTATCGTTTCTTAACATTGTATCTTTTTTTTAAGTTATAATTTTTAACCTCCCTAGGACAAGCCTGTGTTGAGGTTAATAATTTTACAAAATATTAAAAAAAAAATAGTACAAAGATTATAAGAGATTTAAAATAGTACAAATATTAAAAAAAAATAATTCAAATATTAAGATAAAAATATTGTTACATTGACGTTTCTGCGAATTGGATACCTACATGGTACCTATCAGCCTATTCATTACAATATAATGCTGTAAACATGTAGGGTGACCATGATATTTAATTGCAATAAAAATGTAACAAAGTATTATTTTTTTTTAAACAGAAAAGAAAGAAAGAGAGAAAAAAAATAATTTTACATTAAAAAGAAAAGGATGAAAAAATTAACTTAAAAAAAGTAATTCTTTTTTTAACGATTAGTTCTAGTATTTTTTTTGCATTCAATATGTAGTTAACCTCCATGTGCTGTGCAGCCTAAAACATCCGACCATTCCGAAATTTTCGATTCTTCAATAAGAAACAAGATTTAAAATTGTTGTTTAAAAAGTGTGGATTCTGGGTAGTAAAAGTAATGTGTTTATGAACCAGATATAATTGTAATTATTTTTACAAATTTATTGATTACGGAATTTTTGACCAACTCTTTTGTGCAATCTCCGCATCGGTAGAAGGTTTTCCCTTCAAAGTTTGACATAAACCCCACTATCCGTAAGGTGGTATCTTGGGGGTTCGTGGTTGTGAGAACTCTTGAAGTTTATCACAGTATCGTGTAATGTGGCGGCTGAAGCCAAGCACTTGGTTTTGGTCTTAGAGGAACAGGACCACCAGGCCCTCCCTCCGGGCCTTGAGGCATTCCGGGAAAATGTGAACCCTTGGAGCATAAGCAGTCTTCCTTTGCGACTTGGGATGAATGTTGCTGCAAACAGATAATTATTATAATAGGCTGAAAGGATGTTAAATATTAATTTTATCTCTTTATTTATGTACATTGTGTAGCTGAACATACATTAAATAATGTAAGCTTACTGCCAGGAAATTTCTGTCAACTAACTAAAATGCGAAATGCGATCGTGGGGCCATGTCCATTGTCCATGGGGTTCATGGGGCGACGCCTGAAGGTTAAGATAGGGATCTTGCGTGGTCCATCTTTTAACTATAGAGGAAATATATTTTTGAGAGAGGTGTTCTCAGCAAGACAGCCGAATGGTGATTAGTATTGATTAGCTATGCGATACACGGGTGCATTGTCTAATTGCCATTGTTTGTGTAGGCGTAAATAATGTATATGTTGAAAGAAAAAAATCGTGTTTTTTTAAACAAGTGTATTTCAAATACTATAAACTGATTTTTTATATAATAAAAATATAACATCAAATAACGTCAAAACTTTTTTGGCACGTAATATATATTTTCAACTTTGGCGTATAACCCATTGTCAGAAATATGATAAATTGGTCGTTCATGGTTGTGTTTCCCAAACCAACGTTGAAATACGTCTTTGCACATTTTTGCCTTCACTGGGCACTTGGTTGTGCCTTTGGAGGAGCAAGAATATACTGAGTTGCCTCGGATCGAATAGTGCGAACGCGAAAATGAGTACCCGTCAATCATCATAAGTTTTCCTCTCTTTGTTGAAATGAACGTAGCTGCAACAACGAATTAAGAGATGATTTACTATAACCTTTTCTCCAAAGTTTTATTTTCACCTTTCAAGGGTGTTCTTAGCCATTTTTTTCAATACATGTAGAATTTGTACATTATTAACTGGACAAATTTCGTAAGTATCTGGAAATATGGAGTCGAGTTCAGTCTAAGAAAAGATGGAATGTTGAATGTAGGAGAGGAAATTAGATAAGGCTTGATAGGAACGAGGATATTGGTTTAGAAAGGGACAACCATACAAATATGATACCAATTCTAGACCACAGAAAGTACAAGCCGGCGAGTCAAGCACGTGAATTTAAAAAAAAAGTGAGCGGGAACGGAGTAATGTTTAGTCAAACAAGTCAGAAAATTTGTATTTTAAACTATATCGAGGCATAGTAGGATTCTTTGGATTGTGGCTTCTATATAAATATCAGATTTTTTTACCAATATGAAAGCTCCCTTTATATTCGTCTTGTGCAACATCATTCAAGCGAGATAGTGTAATGGGGTCACGTGACTTCCCTCACTCTTACTTGGTTGATAGAATAAAATAATTATCTTTCCACTACATTTTTTAAACTTGATCTTAGTTAGAGAGTTAACTATGGCAGAGGTGTTGGTTATCCAATTAATTGTTTTCGGGGTGGCGGTACCCACACCCGACACCCTGTTTGCTCGTTAGTTTAGATTGTTTTCATTATTTTTGGTCGTCAAAGAGTTATTTTTTTAGTAAGGAAAAAAAACTTAAAACGCAAATAAATATTTTATTAAAAAAAAATCATCACAGTGTATCACTATCAACCATTATTATGAATGCTTACGAAGATAACATAAAAATAAATATAATTAAAGGATATGATCTAATAATAATGGAGAGCGAGCACACAGCCGAAGCGGGAATCATACTATTCCTGTTGTTATACTCGGGATATTTAAAACATTTTGTAGATCAAATTCTTTTGCTGATAATATTTTACTCATAGTTCTTTCTTCATTGTCATCATGCAACTTTGCTTAACTATGTAGGCGAGGAATCGGCGAGTTTTCTACATATTTTTTTTGTGAATGGATACATTGAAATAGGCACTCTTAAAATGACTAGACTCAGAAGTTCGCAACAGTCAAGATCCGAATTTACAATTTTGAAAAAGAAGAACAGGTCGCTTATCCAACGCCGATTCTCATGTGTATGTATTTAAGGTATTTAATAAAAATAGTGTACTTAAAATTAATAAATCGTAAAAAATTTCGCTGATTTTTTTTAAAATTTTTAATGTGAATTCTATGGTGAGGTGACCAAATAACAGAATTATACTCTAATTGGCTACGAACTAATGAAACTAATAGTTTTTATGACAAGAAGAGAAATATTTTTATTTATAGTTCTCAGCAAAATCCTTGTTATTTATTTATAATGTTATTTATTTTGATATACAAACTGTAGATTTCATCAAACATAACTCTGATGTCATTGGTGACATTGGTGTAATTGAGTGTATGCTCAGTCGTTACTTGAGAAATTTATATATTTAGTTTGACTCGCATTTTAATGGAAGGCATTTTGCTTTTAACCAGTTTTAAAGTACTACTTTGTCTTTTAGTTCATGATGTCCTCTCACATATCAGATGTTCCAATGCCAGAAGATGTCCTCTTGGTTAAAGCAATTTGGATTCTCGTGTAGCTGATGCTCAACGTATCCATGAAATATTTGGCACAAACACGAATCTTGGAATTATTCTTTTTAAAGTAATAAACGTTACTCTCCTTTCTTTTTCCTTTGTATGAACGCCTCAATTCTGGTTCCCGAACTTCTATTAGAGAAGCCATGAATTGATTCTGTAAATCTACATTGCCAAAGTCCCAAAACTTTTTGAATATTTCGGCTCTTTCATGGTTATTAATATTTATTTTGCACTTAAATTTGCATTCCACACAGCCATCTTTAATTTGTTTTGCAGCGATATGGGTTCCCTTTCGATTTACATACTGCAACCCCTTATTTCGAAGTCTCTTAGAGTTCATTCGCTTGTTAATAGTAGTTGCACCCATTTTTCCTGTTCTGTTCTGCTGAGTGATTTCTGGTTCCGTGTGACTATTTTGTAGAATATTAATATCAGTAATATAAGCAGTGGGCTCCGTAGTGTCTAATTCTGAATCGTCATCTGTGTCCGAAGATGGCGAAGTAGACGGATCATATTCTGAGCACTGTGGGCTAAAATCCGTGGTCCATGCATCATTTGATTGTGATGTGTTCAAATGTGTGAGTGAAGATGATAACTTGCTCGTAGATGGAAAATATTCAAAGGAATTGGGTCCGTTAATTTGCTGATCATCAATATTGATTGCTATGATGTCTGTAGAACATAAAAAAACAGTACGATGTAATAATAATGATAATAACACCAATCTGCCTTTATTGTAAAAAATTGCAGCTATAACTAAAAATGCGTGTTAAATATGTATTGTGGTTTATATGTTAGATAAGAACATAAAATTAACAAGAGAAAGAAATATAAAAACAGTAGGTAATATTCTTCTTTGAGTGAGACTACAGCACTATGAACGACCGACATGTTCTACAGTTAGAAAGCTTGTGCCCATAAATATACCACTCTCTAGATCGATATCTTCGGGCTTTTTGTATGTAACGGAATTATACAGTACTTAACCACAGATATACAAGCAGTACCTACCGTGCGGAGCAGAGCAGTAGACAAGGTAGAGGAAACTCAAGGCCATTTAAAAAAGATGCGACCATAGACAACATAATTGCTCTCAGCCTACTCTATTCATTCACTAGCCTATTTAATCAGTATTTAATCAAAGCATCTGAAACATTTCTAGGCGACCAAATTTTCAAACCAAAAACACATGATTTTGCATTACTACGTATGGCATCGCCTTAATCGCTATGTGGTTTGTCATAATCGAAACACACAAAATTAAACTATAATTTAGTGTTCACCATAAATTTCAACAAAAATTAATTGTGAACTACCAGTCGAAAACAAAAAAAACTCTACTTTGCACGCCTTAAAAAGAAACACGGGTTGCTTTCGGTAGGGGTATAAATAAAACCACAAAGATTATTATTTCTATTCAACACTTTTTTATTTTGCAAATAATGTTTAATAAATATAATATAGTATGATACCGATGGTGACCGGATAAATCATCAAAATGATAATTCATCACATCTTTCAAAAGTTATATAAAGTCATGGAAAGTGATGAAACAAAAACTTTATTAACTGGGTTAAGTAGGTTAGGTTAAAAAATTTTAAAAAAAGTCTTCGTTTTTTATGACTTTATATCACTTTTTAAAAGTGTGTTGAATAGTCACTGTGTTGAGTTAGCATGGAACCGATACCGATCTATACGTTTTAATGATAGACTGAATGCTGTAGAAATGAGATTCCTGAGAGAACCACGTACGATCGTGTGAGAAATGTGGAGATCCGCAAATAATGCAAGACTGATGTAAGCGTGATGCGTTATAAGATTAAGAAATGGACGCTTAAGAAGAATATATGACGAAAAATGAATGGTAGCATATATATCGAGGACGTCCGAGGAAGACATGGAACGACAAAGTAGATAGATACTTGATTCGAGCCATGTGAAGAGTCAGAGTAATAGAATAAGATGTATGAATGTAAATGAGACAAGGAGTGTGTTTCAAGAATGAGTTGTTTGGCGGTCCGCCCTCTTTGCTTTTCCCTGCAGAGAAACGCTGTGATGATTAGTTGGTTAGTTGTTTCATATTTTATATTTATATGTATTTAAAAAAGTGATGTTCTTTTTATGGTATGCAGTGATCGGTAAATTTTCAAGGTTGTCTCCTACAGAAAAATTTCATGCTATTTACAATGTATCATATAATTTAAATCATGTTGAGAACAGAACATTCAGAAAAATAGCAGTCCAAATGATGATGTTTGCGGCCGGCCAATAAGCGTGCGTAATGGATGTCGAGGTACATAGAACGGTTCCATGATAACTCAACACAATGACAATTCAACACACTTTTAAAAAGTGATATTAAATCATTAGAAACGATGAAAAAAAAAATTTCAATGACCTACATAACAGTCAATAAAATTTTGTTTCATCACTTTCCATGACTTTATATAACTTTTTAAAGATGTGATGAATTATCATTGTGATAATTTATTCGGTTACCACGTAGAACGAATGACGCAGCACTACCTACTGCAGCACTGTCATTCGAATTATGAAGAACTCGTGCTACGTCACGAGAAACGATTGTACATGAAGAAAAATGACTGTTGCTAATTTATTAAGAATCCCTTTTTTTGAAAATTAAATTTTGTTGTAATTCCAGTTTAAAACGGAATTGCAGGCCTTACGAATGAAAAGCCGTTTGATTTTTTTTAAATGTGAAACCGCACAAGAGTCCCAACTGCTCCCAACCCGATGGAGGCAGTGAGGTTATCGGGGTACGTTGTGAGGCTGAAGGTAGTGGTTAGGAGATGAAGATGGGGAAGAGGAAGGTGGGGAAGTACCTGGCTAATCAGATCTGGTTATCAAACACGGCCAAAGCCCTTTCAAGAAATGTTTCAATCCTGAATAGTGGTCTTACACCAGGGCAATACTGAGATTATCTTTAATTCTGGAACGTGCCACAAATATATGTATTATTTATTTATTTATTTAACGCCCAGAGGGCTTTTATATGTAGGTGGTACAATTTTAATGACAGTTTTGAAACATGAGAAAGAAATATTAAAAATAACAAGAACATAAATTTAAAAATACAGCGTATTGACTGGCTTACAAAAAAAAAACTTCCATTTAGGAATAATTTAAATAAGTTTAAATAAGTCTTTTACGTAATCCACAAAATTCGCAAAGTTAATATTAAATATATCGACATCACCTAAGTATTGGTTTCCCATAGTGTGAAACCGTTGTATTGGGGAGTTCGCAATGTAATTGCGCTTATGTGTGTTGCATTGGAATAGTGTATTTTGTCGTGTTTTTATTGTAGGTATTCGTAAGTTTATGAGTTGCAGAAGTTTGCAACAGTCGAATTTAGAATCTTGAATAAAAAAAATAATAAAGTTAAGTCGTTTATTTTACGAGTATTTAATAAGAAATGATATTGTAAGTCTTCTAGTGGGAAAAAAATTAAATGATTAAATTATGAAAAAACACAAATTGATGAAATAAAATTCACTAACGCGCGTCGAGATTTAAATCCGCGACCTCCAGCTTTGCTAGACGAGCACCTTACCCCTCGACCACAGAGACCGTCAAAACTGATAATACATATATCATGACGATACAAAGAATGCAAAAATATTAAGATTTTCATGAATACGTGTTCCGACACCATGATAATTTACTAAAAGTATATCAGGAAACCTGTTAATTCATTCGTGAGGCCTGCAGTCCCATTTTTAACCGAAATTACCAAAGAGTTTGGATATTAGTTGGAGTTTGAATCCTAGTTCCATGGGAATTACCAATAATTTGAAGAGATTCGTAATAAATTAGCATGTCATTTTTCTCCGTGTATACGTTTTACCCAGTTCACTGTGAAAGCTCATAACTTCAGCATTTTTAGAGTTAACTCGATACTAAAAAAAATTATTTAGTATCGTTATCAACTTTTTAAATATAATATATTTTCATCAAAAAAGACAACCTCAATCAGAAAAACTCCCGATTTTGGGGAATCAATGTAGGGAATATTTTCGGGGGCACATCATTAATTGTGTGTTAAATCCAACAGAAAACAATGCGATCGTCTTTTAGTCTTTTAAATGTCACAATATTTATAAATTAAATATATCAATGTTTTTAAACTTTAATGTACTGTCCATTGTCACAGAGAAGATATTTGGGAGGACTGTGATTGTGATCTCCCTTACAGGACAGAAGGACGTCGTTCTTCATGGTGACTGTCGCCTTGCACTTGAATCTGAGCGTTGAAGAGCACGTCCAACCTTCTTTACCGCTGTTGTAGGAGTTCTTCAAGGAATATGTGTAACCTTCGAACATCAAAAGCCTTCCTTTACGGGTTGGAATGAAGCATACTGCAAAGACAAAGAAAACACGAAACGGTTTAGGAATAAATAATATTGTGATTATGGAAAAAACAACATTTTAAAATTATAATTCAATATGTACTAGTACCTCAATCAACAATTACTGCTTATTATGTTTTTTTCACCTGTAAACAACCAACTTTATTTTTTATTGAGGCACATATTGAATCATTTGGCGGGTTGGAAATAAGCCGACATAGCTCAGTGGATACAGAGCACCTGACCGGACATCAGAAGGCACGGGTTCAATTCCCGTTGGTGGCATTTATTTTTACTCGGGAGATATTTTCAATTTGTATTAATATTTCGGATGACTAATTATTGCTTATAATTATTTATTAATTTTTTTACCAATATCCCAATATCGATTGTAATTTTATTTATTGCTTTGAATGGATACACAGTTACCTATTATGTCTTATTCAATTCATACATAAATAATGTAGACATATTTTATTTCTTTTATATTTTCTTCGAATTGAATTTACTCTGGTATTTTCCAAATATCTTCGTTGCTCCGTACATTAATTACTATGACTGTTTTTTTAATAAAGTTTAATTTGATTTCTTTTATTTGTCTCACGTGTGTGTTTGTGCTGCAGGTTTTCAATTATTCTCAGAAATTCCGGTGATGTATGGACCATTAATTCATTAACTTCTTTATATGATATTTAACTTATTCCTTGACTTCCGTATATCTATTTTTATTCGGTATAAATCTCGTAGCTCTATTTTTTAGTATTGTCATTTGTTACGTATATACATCGTTGGCTAAGAACATCGTTGGCAGCTACAGTAATTAACGTTTCGTAAAATGATCACAAGGTAAATGTGGACAAAATTATCTTGAAAGGAAACACAACTATAATAAACAGGTTAATATATTATATAAATACAAAGAAATAACATGTATGGACAATATTTACAAAATATCAACATATTGAAGTCACGACAAATCACTTATTAGGGCTAGCTGTTTCACAGAACTAAACTTTATAAAATTCAGTGATTATTCCATTGTGAATCAGTTGTTTCACAGTATTTGAATAGAACATGCATATTAGCTTTGAAATTTGATAACTGTTCAAGTTCTGTGAAACAACTGGCTCTTAGAAATATTGGCTGATTTTTATGTTTTAAAAGCACCCTTGTTAAAATCGCATATGCGATTTTTTAAATATATAAAGCTGGGTCCAGACATGTTCTTTTGTCCGTACCGTACCTCCGTTTCGTACCAGCGTCGCGATCCAAAAACTCTGGACGCATCATCTTTTGTCCGTACCGTACCTCCGTTTCGTATCCGCGTCGCCATCAAGAGCCCGTATCTCCGTAACGTCGCTGCGATCATCGCGTGTTCATTTCCTCCCAATATTTTTATTGTAATAATTCCTGTTTCCGGGATCCCACAGAACTTCCCTGGCCCTATATCCATCTATAAGCTTCACAATATTATAGTTATCCCACTGCATGCTGATTCGGGTAGTGACAGAGAACACGACCAATGCACGCCGCGAACACGTCCAGACTGGCGCAGACCCGTACCGTATCGCCTTTGAACGGGCCGAAAAACCGATTCGCGATGGATCGGAGCGTACCTCTATCCGTATCGAGACGCCGTACCACCGTACCGTACCGAACGGGCGTCCAAACTAGCGTTCTTGATCGCGACGCTGATACGAAACGGAGGTACGGTACGGACAAAAGAACATGTCTGGACCCAGCTTACGATGATTTGACGTTTCCCTCCGTCGAAAAATAATAATAACATGAAATAGGAGCTTCTCTGCCAGCAACGTGTAATGTTATTTTAAAGCCAGATAAGTAAACAGTTTTTTTAAATTTTTTGCACATTCGTTTAATAATTTTTTTATAAGTAGCTTAGCTAAATATAGATTTTTCTTAATGAACATTCCGCTGAGTTACGACAATTGTGCGAACAATAATCTACAACGCGCGGAATTATTTGAAACATAGCAATCCTCTACCGCAATAATTCAACGAGCTGCAATTTTCTTAGCTCGCTCAGTTTGATATGTATCTCGCAAGGGAAGACTCAGGCGAGCAGAATGCAGTTAGGAGATTCCACAGATTTTTTTAGAAAATTACTCTGTATGTACGGATATCATTGAAGAAGGAGATAGTACTAATAAATCTGAACGAAACGTAACATAGAACAGAGAAAAAAAAACAGAGAAACACAGAAAAAAAAGAAGTTAAGGGTCTCAACTGGGAATCGAACCAAGAATCTGTCTTATCGGGACAAAGCCCCTAACTCGGCTATTGGGACCTAATTATGTCGTGTCATATTTGTCGATCTTATATTTCAAATTCAGAATTAACAATTTTATCTTTAAAATCATTTTCCCCGAATTTTTATGTATTTAAAAATATAGCTGCTATGGTTGAGACAGTAACCTTTTTTATTTTTCTGTGTCTTGTTCTATGTTATGTTTCGTTCAGATTTATTAGTAGGTATTATTTATTCTGCTTCTTCAATGATATCCTACAACCTTTTGAAGGTACAACCTACAAAAGTTAATGAAAGTTGTTCATATAAAAAAGGATATATTTATTTATATTTTGTTTTTTTCTAATATTTTATAAACTATCTTCAAAATATTTCCCTTTATTTTTACCAATTTGAAAAAAAAAATCAGACCTTGTGAATTCCCTTGTAACCAATAGAAATATGGGTCATTTTTAGTATGTACACATTAAAAAAATCATCCTTATAGCTTATACAACTCCCCGCGTTGAGAAAGGTGGTACTGCGGCGGTTGATGGTTATGGGTTCCCTTACACTCTCTGATGACTTCGTGGAGGGTGCTCACGGTGGCTCGACAACCACTGCTGGCTTTGGAGGAGCAGGTCCACCAGGCCTTGCCCGTGGTATAGGAATTCTTCATGGAGTACGTAAAACCGTTGAGCATCAGCAACTTGCCTTTGCGCGTTGGTATGAACATCGCTAAAGGAAAGTACATAATTGTGTCAGAAATGTATTTATTTATTTTTCAGAGTGTGTTTTTACAGACGATCTCACTTACGTAAAAAGAATCCAGTTATAAAAACTCAGTTAATACACAAATAGATACATAATTGCAAAAATCTACTCCGCCATAGAATACATTCATTGTCATAATCTAAATAAATATTTAAATGTAAAACAAATAAAAATACAAAATTATATGAAAGCTCACTCAAATAACAAATAGTACAAAAACGTAAGACAGAAAAGAGAGACAAATGGAGACGCAAGTAATACATGATATAATCAGCGCAACATATGCTTTAGCAATATTAGAACATTTTTTCTGAATCCATATAATGTCGAAAATATCTATTTCAGCACACTCAATCAATCTTATTATACAGTCTACACAATTGGGTTAAAAGGCTAAAATAGGCGATATTTTTTTTATGTAAACAAGTGAAACACGCTATGGTGTCTTAAACAATAGGAATTGGGAACATTTATTTCAATATTGCTAAGACATAATGCAGTATCAAGATGGCCGTGAATTTTGGGTAAATATATTAGATCAGTCAGTTGCTTTCTAATTTTAAGTGAATTAATCTTGAAGTATTCAAGACGTACATTGTATGATCTAAGATGGTTATGTATACCACATTTGAAAGATAACAACCTAAGCATTTTTTTTAACCAATTCTACAATGTTTTCAAAATTGTGAATTCCAAATGGTGCTTCCATATTCAAGGTTAGTTCTAATTAAGGCACTGTAAAGTGTTGAAAATTGATTGAGGGTCGTTGAAGGGTTTACGAATTCCGTCAATAACTATTTCAAGTGAAGTTTAAAGTGTAACAACAGTACACCAGTTATTGAGTGTGACGAGGTCATCTTGAAGCAGTGATTGGAAACAGATTTATTTTACGAAAAATGTTAAGATCATCGGGAAAAAAGGCATTATCACAGTTTAATTTTGAACCAAGGTCATTTATGAATATTGGAAAATGCTGGGGGCCAAGATTCGAACCCGGTGGTACACCAGAAGTTACAAATTTGTGGGATGCATCGATAACTAGCGCTTTACAATTTGGGAGGAGGGTATTGGTACCTGGGAACATTTATTGGATAACCAACAACTCTGCTATAGGTCACCCCAAGTGGTTTTCTAAGTTCGGTGGCTTAGCAGGAGTGCCTGGGTTTATGGGATGAGGTTAGTCCGGGACGTGACGGCGGGTCTGCCTACCATCTGTGTGGCGAGCCAGATCGGGAGAAACTGGTTGAGGGGGATCTTTTGACCTCTTCAACAGGTTTTTCTCCGAACATTGCCTTACACCGCAGTGGTGAATTCATACGTTTGTCACTCCTGGACCCTCAGAATCCTGCCCACCCGTCCTACCTTTTTCCTTCCCAGAACTTCCTATCCTTCCTTTCCTAAAAAAGACTCACCACACAGCATCCCCAAATACAACATTTTGAGATTGAGACACTGAAATTTTTTCACCTGAAAATAACCAACGTTATGTTTGTAGGAAAGGTATTGTTAAATACTTAATTTATCACTAGGTGGCATCGAGATAATATATATTATATCATAATATCTATCTGATTTATAAAATCAAAGATCATTATTGAATTATTTGGCGGATAAAAACAAGCCGACGTAGCACAGTGCTTCCGTGCACCTGACCGGCAATCAGAAGGTGCGAGTTCAATTACCGTTTTTCTCGGAAGATTTTTTCAATTTATATTTTGTGTTTCAAGCTAATAATTATTGCTTAAGTATAATAATTTGCTATCCTTTGTGCTTTGCATTAAATCTATATGTACAAAACACATAAACTTACACCAGACAACAAAAAGAGAGAGAATCAAATAGTACAAAAAATCATATTATGGGTTGGCCAAATCAAAAATTCAATTAGTATAATAGTTTTTTATTTGGTTTTAAAATAAC
Organism: Hesperophylax consimilis; assembly: GCF_061612785.1. Classification (NCBI taxonomy): domain Eukaryota; kingdom Metazoa; phylum Arthropoda; class Insecta; order Trichoptera; family Limnephilidae; genus Hesperophylax; species Hesperophylax consimilis. The sequence continues at coordinate 33,395,491 of NC_142849.1, forward strand.
TTATCGACTATATAAATACTTAGACTAGAAAAACACACAGATACCCACAAAATACAAATTTTTCATTAATTTAACAGTAAATTAATAACGTAGGTATTTATAGAGATCGCTGTATTAAAATCATTTTGTCTCTATCATAAAACACAATTGCTTACAAACGAAGGGTGTATTCATAAAGTAATATAACATTTACACATATTAATAATTATATTATATTATTAATACTATAATACACATATTATTAATAATACTTTTTACAGATCATAACAGCGGAGCTCAACGATGATTCGCACAGTGAGCGAATGAGAAGATCACTGTGCATTATGGGCAAATATAATTTATTACCAGCTTATATACCTCGGAGCTCTGGACCAACTAATAACAAAGCGTCTCTTCAATGAATGGAGCTCAATATATCATCTCGTACCGAATGCTTTTTGGGTTGTACCGGTACTGCAGTGCCACTGAGATGTGCGCGTTCCCGGTTTCCTTATCAGAAAACGACTCGCAAGTTACAGAACGCGACTAGCTGCAAAACGCTCTTGTGATGGCAGCACGTCACTTCTGGCAGTGTCCAATTTTTTCTGTATTTTATTATTATTATCTGTGCATTTTTTTGTTCTATGTATTATTTTACAATATTTTTTTGTTTATTTTTATATTTTCTACATATATTATATTTTACTCGTGGGATCGCACCATCCTCTCCGAGATTTTTTTTTACAGGAAAAACAGAAGGCCTTTAGAAAAAAATTCCTTCAGGGCCTATATCATCTTTTAGGGTCTTTTTATGGAAGTTCTGAGAAGGAAAAAGGTATGAGGGGTGGGTAGGAATCTGGGGGTTAATGTGTCCAGGAGTGACGGACGTATGAATCCAACCCTCCCAATGCAGTGCAAGGCCATGGTTCGAGAGAATCCGGCTGGAGAGTTAAAAATGTCTACCTAAGCCAGTCTCTCCCGATTTAGCCCGCCACACAGCAGGCAAACGCATCCGCCGCCAATACCTAGACAAACCTCCTCCCATGAACCCGAGCACCCCTACTAGGTCACCAAACGTAGCAAATAAATGGTTCTCGGGGCGGGGGTACCCATACCCGCCTCCGAAATTGAATACCGTGGAGAGATCAAAGATCTAAAATAAACAAGAAGAGGAAAAATATTAAAGATAATAATAAAATAAATAATACTTCTGCACTATCACCAGTCGTACGGGTAGTGTTAATACGCAATCTGCATCTGCAGCTATCTGCATTCGCGAGAAAGGACGCATCTAAGAATATTATTTAATAATTCGTGAAATGAAAAGTATTACAGTACTTAGTACTCAGTAGAACAGTGAAAAGCTATCGATGAATTCCATATTACTTAGATCGACTCTTCGTCGATTCGAATAATGTCTTTCGTGAAATAAATAAATCTAAGCGCTCCGGCGCAGCTGTGACATCATTCGAATCCGATCTAAAGTCCTTCGCGGAGAGATTGACAACTAAGTGACGTCATCTGATGTGAATTCCCTTGGCGCCACAAATATGACCCGTTTTAGTAACTTAAAAATTAATTTTACTTAAATACGAAAACTTGCTTAAAATAACCCCAACAAAATACTGGCATTAAAGTGAGGCGGTTAGTTATTATTTTTTTTATATTACGTGAGTAAATTTCTTATTAACTAAAGTTTATCTTATCATTACATTGCGTTCATCTCACATAATGACTTCACTGAACTGAAAAATCGGTAGAGAATAATTTTAATATTTTTATAAGCAATAATTATTAGCCTCACTCATCCACATTGAAAAATCTCCTGATAAAAGATACATGACGCCAACGGGACTTGAACCCGTGTCCTTTCGATTTCCGGTCGACAGCTCTGACCACTGAGCTATGGCGGCTTATCTCTTATCCGCGAAATAATTCAAGATATACTAGTGTTTCATTCAACAATTACTGCTTGTTACATTTTTTCACCTGAAAACAACCAACTTTATTTTATATAAGAAAGGCATTGTAAGTGCTAACTCTCTCACTAGATGGCGTCGAGACAAATTGTCTACATTTTTTGGTGAAGATACTAGAACTTGTCAAATATCAATTATTATTTTTTTGGTAAACTAATGTTTAAGACAAGATTTTTTATGCATAGCACAATTGTTTGGTTTCGGTTGTCTCCTTATTGTACCTTTTTAAAGTGTCTGCTCAGAAAATTCTCATTTCTGAGCACAAACTGCCTCCTGTTTTATGTTATGTTTTAGTTTTAATATTCGTGTTTTGTCCTGTCCTACTGTTATTGTTATTCTAAGTTTTGTCATCACTTTGTATAAACAGTGTATTTAGTGTTATAATATTAGATCTGTGTTGGGTAAGGCACACTGTAGGAATAATTTTAAGATTGTTATACGAGTAGTTAAGCGCACTTGAAGTGAAATGACACTAAACTGCGCTATATAAATTCCATGTTATTATTATTATTATTAAAGGGTAACAATTATTTTTATGAGCAATAATTATTAGATAATACTAATAATTATTGCTTATAAAAATAATTGTTACCCTTTGTGCTATGCATAAAAAAATCTTGTCTTTAAAACATTAGTTTACCAAAAAAATAATAATTACTTTTAATATATTTATGTGAAAAAAATCATTATCATACGGGACGTCATTTGTCCAGTTCCTATCTATCCGTAAACATAACCTTACTGGAAAACTGTTTGATTGATGGAACATTCATCATTGCAAGAAAATTGCAAGTACAATGTTGTTTTGAAAACAAAAGAAGGATTCGGACTATCTTGGAAGCAAGTTGTTAGTGTTGTTGCGGCACTAATTATATTACCTCTAGGTTTCGCGGTAGAACTGTGATCATTGAATTATATAAATAGAATCCATATTCCTCGCACAACCGGTGTAAAATATTGTTCCTGTGCGGAAAGTAAGAAGGTGGTGTGGCGGCTGTCGATGTCGCTTGAATCCTTTCGACTGCGAACGAACTCAACGAACGGAGTCGCTGGTGACCGGTACCGGATCATTTGGGTTATCGGCGCGCCAACTTCAAGTGCTCCTTGAAGTTTTTTTATATTAAAAAGTCAATTTACACGACTACAATTATGGTAAAACCATGTTTACCGATGAAAGGTTATATCTTTGCTTTCCATACCTTTTCCAGTAGGACTTGTACAATATCTCAACGTGCATGTCGGCATTTTTAATCACCGGAGACCCCGCGAGCGCTTGTAACCGACTAAAGCCCGTGGAATCTAACAGTGGACAATTAACCGATGTTTGTGACGCATACTTCGAACGCCAATGTTAGCTCTATCTATATATCTCAATTATTGCGATTGTATTTTATGTTCCTTTGCAGAGATACAGTGGTAAGTGATTGTCATCCATTTTCTTTCCATACCATGCTCTATCCTAAATATACTATCACTCAATTCAACGCCAATTTCGTTTAGTTGAAAATAATTCCAGTTCATCTGAAGGTGCACAATTCTTATGCAGTTTCGGATGTGACAATATGTTCAATTTCTACATTTTGATGTAATGACCAGTTGAAGTACGGTGGTATTTTGGAGGTTCATGGTTGTGAAATTCCTTTAGAGAGACAAGGATATCACAGTTGGTGATGGCCTTAGCGAAACACCGGGTCTTGTACTTTGAGGAGCAAGTCCACCAGGCCTTGCCGTTTGAAGGAGTATTATTGTTCATCCAGTAGGTGAAATTATTGACCATCAACATCTTTCCCTTCCTGGCTGGCAGATATACCACTGGAATAAATAAATAAAACAAGCATTTAGTATGAAAAAAAAGTTTATCATATTAATTTCTTCTATAATTATCTTCCTTCTCAATGAAAAAGACAGAAAATACCAGAATGTCGCATTTTTCTATTCAAATACCAATTCTTTCTGGATTGTACTATTTTATTGTTTTACATAATTAAATCAAGTTTTCACTGTTACGACCTTACGATCGACAGTGAAAACTTGACTTAAATACGCTTAAGCGCAGCTTTACATTTACACCGCGCTTATAAGTAAGGGGGTAAGAATTAACAGTGTTATTAACAGTCTTACTTATCATTGTCGTCCCAAAGAGAGGTCATACGTACATCATCAACGCTATTCCTCTTCGTTCTCGCACGTTTTGTATAAAAAACGAAAAAGACAGAAGCTACTAGAATGATGACGTCACGTACGACCTATCTTTCGGACGGCTACAGATTCTTATGCGCCGGTCAGCATTGGTATAGATGGTGGCCGGATAACTCAACAACATTACAATTCAACACACCTTTAAAAAGTGATATTATATCAGACAAAGTGATGAAACAAAAACTAGGTCAGATAGATTACGTAGGTTAAGTTTATGGGTTAGTTTTTTCATCGCTTTTATTGACTTTATTTTTAAAGGTGTGAGGAATTGGCATTTTGATGAGGTATCCAGTTACCGTCGGAGTAATCATGGAACCAGTCGGTCAGCATAACTATACCTACGCCATAGTTATGATAGTTTTTAACCATTACTTGACCTTACGCGCCGCGTATAGTATACACCGCGTTATAGGCAAGGCGGAATAAATGTTATATCTTAGCGCCACTTATTTAAATGTACCTGCGCGTTCAACACGCTCTTCTATCCTGTTCAGGGTGGATCAATGCAAAACGAACTCTAAGCAGAATTCTTGCCTGAACAGACTATGCAATAATTACAATAGCGTATTATCCAAGGTGGATATTTTCAATTGCGAACTTACCAAATACAAGAGGTCCATAAAATAATGTTTTCTCTGATGGTTTGTGAATTATGTTTTGTTTCTATTGTTTATATTTCTACAACCTCTCTCCATGGCTATAAATGTACTGATAATGTTTATTGTAATTTTTCGTTTTATATAATCTTTTGTTTTGTATAAATTTTTGAATTCATATTCCCTTCTTACAAATTTAATTTACTTATTCCTTACTATGCCATCTCAGTTGAGATAAAGTCACAATGAGGAAATCCATAATTGGTTTTATTTTGGCCTTATAATAATTACGTACAAACTGAAATAAATGTAAATTGTCGATATCCCAAAAATTAATAAATAAGTGTTAGCTTCAGAAAGGATAAAAAACATTTAAATCTTATTTTCCATATCCAAGAATTTTTTGAAAATGCGAAATTAGATCGTATTTTTATAAACCAGAAAACTGATGAAGTTTGACGTTTGGGCAGCCAAATTCATTATTTAAAAAAATCAAGATTTTACGGCAATATATTGCCGGCAAGAATTTGTAAGAAAAACTTGGTCGGTTTACACGTATAATACATATATAAAATCATGACGAAAAATAATGTTACCCACCTTCAAAACCAATAAAAAAATTCCGTTTTAATCTTAGGTGCCTAAGACAAATAGGGATTGTTAGATTTTTGTGGCGGATGGTTGTGGTGATTTTCAACGTGAATGATGGTATCTTCGTATAAGTGCAACTTTGCCTTGCAGCCACTGTTATTGTTGGTGGAACACTTCCATCTGCTCTTCCCACCGATGTTGGTTCTGCCAATGCAGAATGTATATTCACCGACCTTTAATAACTTGGATTTTCCCCTGCCGTTCACGTAAGTGGCTAGAATCAAATTAACAATTTTGTTACTTTTTTCAACGATGTTTAAGGAATAGATTTAGCGACCTGCGATTATTGTTGCCTAATACAGGATGTTCGGGGGCAAAGTTCGCTAACTTCGGGACATGATGGTAGAAATAAAAAAGATTAATAACTTTTTCGAAATACCATTTTTTTCAACTTACTAACCCAAAAACTACCTAAAAAAACCTTAGAATTTCGAAAACCGTTATTCATCTTTGTTACTTGTACTATCGTGTAGAATCACCCCCGAAGTTAACGCACTTTACCCCCAGACACCTTGTAATATGATGTACCTCTTAAATTTTTGTGAAAATTGTCAGCTTCGTACCTATATTGGAATATTATGAAGTAATATTGTCAATTTGACTGTCCTAAAATGGGAATTACCTAGTTGGACAGTCAAACAATATATATTTTGAAAATGTTCTTACTTTATAAAATAAATAAACAAACTTCTACTCGAAAGAATCAATTCACACTCGAAAAAAGAATTTTTTTACACATATAGCAAACACTTGGTCAATTTACATAATTATAATAAAATAACTTAAATTTATAATGCCACTTTATTGTTTATATTTTCGATATAAAAACCAACCGTTTATTATGTTGGAGTTATAATTGCTTTTGTATTTTATTTTAAACAACTTTTTTTTATTTTCCACTGTTAATAAATAAATATTAAGAATCTCTTAAAACTATTGGTAATCCGGTTAAAAATGGGATTGCAGGCCCTTAACGAATGAATCAAAAAATTTGCTTAAAATGGATTTAGATGTATTTAGTGACCAGATCTGTATAGCCAGGTACTTCCCGAACTTCATCCACACTATCTCCTTTCCTTAACCACTCGGAACCTTCCTTAACCAATTGGAAATACTACAGTACCACTGACTCCGGGTAGTTGGGACTCTTGTCCGATACCTATTAACATAACCAAAAAATTTGCCCATGTATCGTAATAAATTATCAATCAAATTAACGGGACACTGAAATATTGCGACAGAAATGAACAAGACTGTATTTATTTGAAAAAAAAATTACAGACATTTTTTTACAAAAATTTTTTTTAAATGTAACTAAAAATATTTTTTTTTCCAATAAGCATAGCACTCATCTGGGTATATTTATTTGATATAAATATAACAATACAAATAATACGTCTACAATTTTTCTAGTGCCTACTAAAAGGCCGCCATAAAGTTGTGTCACTTCAGGGAATCTAGCACGATCAAGTCGATAACAATATCGGATCGATGGACTTAACTTCCGAAGATTTTGTATCAATATCCCGAGCACGGTTGCACCGTCGATACCCGAACAGATATTGAAAAGAAATATAATAGGAGATCGTTATACAATTGCAACACTGGCACATCTGTCTGTGAACTTACATTTCTAAACGTCAGACGACACGTAAAAGTTAAAAATACTAGTATGAGTTGATAATATCGAATTAAAAATATTAACTATAATATTCATTGGCAGTACTTTTTCACTTTAAAAAGGGAGTTAATTAATTCATAAGGTCTTAGTCATAAACTAACAACTTTTGTTTTTTTAAGTTGGAACGGTATCAATAAATTGATCACCTCTCATGTGAATTAATTAACTCTATGGATCGTTGATCTATCTTCGCTGGTTCAACTCCATTCATTACTAAGCCAGTTAGTCGCAATCATATTCTGACCGTGCTTGCAAATATCGCTAACTGACAGTAGATTACGAATTTCGACAATGTCATATTGATATAGGGTTTTATCGATTTACCGTGCCAGATACCCTGGACATCATTTTGATCGAAGATGTATTTAAAACAACTTTTTGTATTTCTTTGGCATAACTAAGTAACAATTTGTAGACATTTTTTTAAAAGAGTTTTATTTTACAAATCGTTTTATATAATTCGCTTCAGGCTGTTCGTGCCATTCGCTAGTCTTTTTAATACTTTGATCAGTAACAAAAATACAATACTGAGTTATTTCAATATATAAATTAACATAAGTTGTACGTTCTTGCCTAATACATAAAAAGCATAACATGAATTATTGACCACTCAAACGATTTTTGGCATGTTTGCAAAAACGTCTTAAGCGATCACTTGACATAGTATGCCAAATTTATAGAAGCTAAAAATATGGGATTAGTGTTTGACATATAAAATGATAATGCCATAAAGATGGCATCATTGGTTCAAAAGATATATATTAATTTGTTCAGGCATCGCTGTTTAAAATCCTTCGGGTACGTGCTGTTACACGCTGTATAAGGCACTTCAATGGGGAGACCTTTTCCAACAAATTAGCTACTCCTCAATTTAATCCAACCTTTCTAAATTTGGGTTCTTAGATCATTCGTTCGAGTATTATATCGTTGGTAATACATTTTTACATAAACTGAATGTCCATTCTTTCCTCAATCAGTCTCTTATTTGTGTTCCCAAACTTTGACTGGGATATTCCACTTTCAATAATCTATCTGGAAACGTGGATAAAATTCTTTCTAATGTGATTTCTGTCTTTTGGGTTCTCTACTTTCTGAAAGATCTTGTATTATAACTTTGGAGGCGAATGGTTGTGCTGGTTATCAACCAAAATTAACTCTTCGTTGAAAGTGTGCAATTTGGCGTTGCATTTTCTTCTATTATGCGTAGAGCATTTCCACCTGGTTTTACCATTTGCACCTGTTCTCCCAACGCAAAACGTATAATGACCATACTTCAACAGTCTGGCACCACCCTTTCCCGTAACATAACGGGCTGCTGAATAGAAGAAAACTGCATTAATAAATCAGAAAATATAAGTGTATTTTGAGAAAAGTGTCAAGTATGTTAGGTTATGATATCATCACTTTGGCTGGACAGGGTTCACTTAACCTTGTTCTTAGACATAGACTGAGGTGTCAAAGTTTGCAAAGACGATTTCTGATAATCTATTTACGGATTTCTGATTTTGAGGTTGAATCTTGTAAAAAGTATTTTAGTTCACCATATTTTAAAGGAAAATATTTAAATATCAAGTACACTTACCATTTTAGAACATATTTAAATGTGTAGGTATAACTACTATATGAAACCAGATAGAGCAAAATAATTCGTTGCATAAAGTTCTAACTACGTTTCCCAAATGCCATTCCAAAATAGGGCTAAGTTATAATTAAATATGTTCCCTAAAAATATGTTAAACAAAACACACTATACAGAAGATTGAACCTCAAAATCAGAAAATGGTGAGGCGAAGTTAGAACCCTGTCCAACTAGTGGCGAACTTCACTGCGCCTCGTAAAAACGATCAACTGTCATATTCAAACAAAATGGCAATTGCAAAATCTTCAAAGTGACGTTAGAACCTTGTGAAATAAATGGAAGCTTTAAATACTTGTTAGAACTTCGTCTATGTAGATACAACACAGGTGGCTCTGAAAGTTATTATGGTTATAGTAATAAGCAAAATAAATGATTTTGCATTTGAAGGTCATTTTAGAAAAAAAAATGTCGATTTATAATATTCTTTCGATTTTGTACATCAAACCTTGGACGAGTTATATACAGGTTGTTAAGGAACGTACTTGACTTAATTTAACCAGTGATTCCTGATATTATTTAGAGTAAAAATGCTAATTATTAGTAATTATAGAATAAAGAATTGGTAACGCGTGTTATACTTTTACAATAAAATAAAATGTTTGGTTTCAAAACTAGGCACTAAATATAAACACTTTAGTAGGGGACTTTTTATTAACATACTTTTTTAATAATCGGACCGTAAATGGACCATCAAATGTAGTGTCGGAATTATTCAAGAAAAAAATTATAAATATACACATATTTTTATTATGTAAATAACTGTGACAAAATTAAGTTTTCTCTTAAATATTAAAATGGCATATTGGAGTACCTATCTATAATAACAAATACCGTAAAAAATAGCTCTAGGGTTACCCGTATGATATTGGATGATAAATGATTACATAAATCAAAATTTGTAAAAAAAAATAATAATCAAATTACATAGACCTTACCGACCCAGTGAAAAATTATGAGACTCGTTTTGTGATACTTTTTACACAAATAAAATAGTGTAAACAAATGAGTTTAGGAGGTAAAGAAAATAAGTCAGTACCTATACTGATTTTTTTTTAAATAAAGCACTAAATCAACCGTCATAAGTTAGTGGTAGTTTAGAAAATAACTCCAATATATAGACAACACAGTCGTACTTACATTGTGCTTATAGTGCAGAGCGAGCTTTTAACAGCGAGATTTTTGACAGCTGCTAAAAGCTCTCATTCACATTTATATGCTGTAACTTTAATTTGAAAGTCAGACGGATTCTTTGAAGAATGCACGCTAGTGACTTTTGTAATGCTTGAGTTGAAATATTACATTACAATTACCAAAATCGATTAAAACAAACTCGAAGAGAGAACGAAAGAGGATTAAGAGTGTAAAACAAAGCTTTCAGAAAACAAGTCAACGTATTATGAAGTTGAAACCTCAAAAACTACCCGTTGTATCTACGTTAAATAATGTGGTGCGTATTGACTTTTTTGGATTATTGTGCGAATCTTCAGGGTCACTAATGTTTATTGTCAATCTTCAGCCTCTCACAGCCCGCGATCCTTGTATGTAAGTCTTAGTTTTGTAGACCATTCGAATAGCATCTATCTATAGAAATATAGAGAAGAGTCTGTGGCAGCGGCATGTTTTTTGTTATACAAATCTACTGTTTTAATACAAGATTGATGAGATGAAATTTTGCATAATTTACTTTCAACACAAGAGGATGGATAGTCTACGTGAGATATCGAAAACCACCCTCATTCTCTTTTACCAACCTCTAAATCAGAATTTGTGAAATTGTTCTTTTCGTAAAATTTTGCACACTTGTTCAAAACAAAAGGAAAATTAATGGACAATGGACAATGCCGGGGAAATGTTAATAATAGTATAAAGTTTTGGCTTTGTACGCTTGCACATTGTCCTAGGGGTGTCATGCGCTTTAATAAAGCCAAGGATTATTATCATTCATGTTATATGGAAGTTTCCAACAGTTCTCATAAATATTTACAATGTGTACTGTACACGTCAAGTGAAGCGTCACTCGAACTTTTCCTTTTTAATTTTTGAAGGGTGATTGATAAAAGTTTTCGTATTTTGAGCAAATGCTTTCACACAATAATTGTCTTCATAACCTAGATCTATTTTTTCCTGCTTTATTTTTACTTTTCCTACAAAGTGGCTAGAATCAGTTTCAAAAATTTTATTTTCACTTCTAGTGGGAAGATGATCCTCTTCATCACATCTCTTTTGTTTTTGAGAACATATTTCTTTGCCTTCAGAATGAGGGTTATTGTATTTAATTCTGATTTTTTGAGTGCCAGGAAGATTATCGTCTCTATTATGGTCCATAGAAGGAACATTTTTATGTTTCGCATTTCTTTTTTGGTTTAAAGAAGTATCGGGTATATTTTTTTTATTTTTCTTTTCTTTGGGAGGATGATTGTGATTGTTATCAATCCGTAGAATTTGTTCATTGTAGGTGTGTACTTTTGCAAGGCAACGTTTGGAATGATTGGAGCACCTCCACAACGTTTTTCCAGAATATTGCACGATATGAATACTAAATCTGTAAAGGCCAATTCCAATTAACCTGACTCCATCCTTTTTACGAAGGAACACGACTGAAATAAAATGAAAATGGTCAGAAACGATACATATGTGGTGTCATCATATTGTAACAAATTTAAAATTATTATATTATTTCATAAGTTGCACCCAACCACCCAACCTATTGCAATGACTTAGATAACATTGTGAAAAGTGGAAAATAGTAAACAAGGAAAACAATAAATACAATACAATTATCAGTAATTAATGATTAGCACAGTCATAAATTCAAATCTATGTAAAATTGTTTGATCTCTGCTTACAGTTAAAAGTAATTTAAAGTATAATGGTATAATAATAGATTACAGAAAAGTATAAATTACAAACAAATGTAATAGTAGAAAGGTTAAGGAAATCAATGTCTACTTTTTAAAATAAGAAACATTTTTTAAAGGGTTCTCGGCACCTCCAATTTCTTCATTGACATGGAACCCCTGGGGGTCGATATAGAACACTATATCGACCCCCAGGGGTCGATTTCGATCACTTTGGGAATGACTGATTTATACAATGGCCCAGTGTCCGAAAAACCTAAAATTACGATTTTAATGAAATTTAGATTAAAGACTCCATAAGAGTCGAAAAACCAGTTATTTGTATGAATTGGATACATGTCAATATTTTGATATTTTCTAACCGGTTTTTCATCAAAATATTTGGATGTATCTAGTTTTATACACATCTATTTCGAATCGTTTAAATTAAAATGGATGATTTTGTTCGTGCACTTCATTAAAATATGTAAATTTCAGTGAAAACTGTTAAAATTTGACATTTTTGCATACATATTTAGACAATCGCAAAAACAATATATTGATTATCTCATAATAACAGATTTGGACCTGTTGCAGTTTAATACTGAGCTATCGAAATGTTTTTAATATATGTGTTAGTTGTTATTTCTAATGTTTTGTATTTCGGAGTATTGTTTTAGAAAATAGTTGTTGAGTTGTATGTTATAATAATATTAATATATGAAAATTCAGCGTAAGTTTGTGCTAAACTCCATAAGTCGTCGACCGATATCGCTGAAAATGTCATAGTGTGTTCTTATTAGTGCCAGTATTGTTTGGGAGACTGTACGGCCGAGGAATACTTCTGCAATATCTCTACACCTATCTCTACATGGTCGAGTTAAAGTCGATGTATTGTAGTTTTTTAACAGTTACACTGTGGTATATAGTAGTGAATGATGAAAGAAGTAGAATACGCCCGAGAAAGACATTAGGAATAGCGAACCATTGAGGGGTCCACCAGTTAATAATAAATGTCTGACATGATTGTTGACGATTTCGTCAGTGCTTGTTTACAGGGACTGTCGGGATAATTTTCATTACGGCTTTTGGTTTTTTTTTAAAATTTTATTTAATTATTTGAATATTACATTTAATTACAATAATAACGTATTGCCCATCTCACTGGTGACCGGATAAATCATCACAATGATAATTCATTACATCTTTAAAAAGTTATATAAAGTCATGGAAAGTGATGAAACAAAAACTTTATTAACTGGGTTAAGTAGGTTAGGTAAGGTAATGTTAAAAAAAATATCGTTTGTAATGACTTTATATCACTTTTTAAAAGTGTGTTGAATTGTCACTGTGTTGAGTTATCATGGAACCCATCTCACTAGGTGTGTAACACCTGTGTTGAGATGGCAATTTACAGAGTGGTTGTTAACTAGGTTTTTGTTTACACAATATTATGAAAATGCCAGATAAAATAAAATCAGTATTTTATTTTATTTTTGAATTATACAATTCAAGAATTAATGTAGAAGATGAAGACGAAGCGAGAATAATTTTAAGTAATTAAATAATAAAATTTAAGTTTGACCAAAAGGCATTGTATACATATATATTTTTAGTATACAGGCACATTTTTTTAATATGTTATGAAATACTTCTAACGTATATTTTTATTGGAGGTAATCAATGATTTTAATTTTAAAGAAAGTTTTGGCTTGTGTATTTCTAATGTCAATAGGTAGAGAATTGAATAGTTTTTTTTTGTCAATAAGAGGTTTGACAAACTGGGATGTTAAAAGATTTTACGTGTGACTGTCTCAAAGATCTAGTGCTTATTCGTTCTTCAAACATATGGGTATTTTTAAATTGATGAAGCAGGATATTTTTTGAATATAATTTTTTCAGGTAGGGAACATTTAGGACGGGTTGTTTCGGAGAATTTGAACAATTCATCAAATTTCAATGTTCATTTACGGGTTCTGTGAAAGTCCTATTCAAATTCTGTTATTATATCATTATAGGCTAGTTGCTTGACAGAACTGAAATAAAAACAGAACTTAAAAATATCTTTCACAGAACTTGAAAATTAACTTTGAAATTTGAAGAATTGTTCAAGTTCTCCGAAACAACCCGTCCTTAGTGTCTTAAAAATAAAATCGGTACTCGTTCTTAACGGGACTTTGAGGATAACTTTCAAAATTATTTTTTGAATCTTTGCTAAAGGCTCCAATTAAAGTTTTAATTAGTGATTTTAGGATATTGTCATTTGCACTGCCCCATCCGATAATACGGTATTCCTACAATGATTGAAGAGCCATGTAAATCTTGATTAAGTATTTATTTAATGAGGACGTTTCTGGTGGTTTTGTATATCAATCATCACAAGGATCACAGGTAACGAAGAACAAGGTCAATAGAAAATTGCAACCTCGATCAGTTGTTTTGCAAAGCTTAGAGTGTAATGATAGTAAATATTTATGTATAAAGACATAGTAAATATCTAGTTTTTTTTCCGTTTGTTTCGAGTGTGGACTTTACAGAATAATTTCAAAATTTTAAGAACAGAATATGCGAGTACGTAAGGAGCTCTTGGAAATCATACAAAAAAGTTTTTAAAGCGTGAAATAACGTTTAACTGAATATAATAATGAGGTTATAGGTTATAATTATAAATTCAGCTGTAGAGCGCCCTTGGGGTGATTTGATATTTTCAATTGATGCATCATGCAAGGTGTTCGATACTTGATTGGCATTTAAAATGGACTATATACAGATGAAAAAAGAAGATAAATCGATCGTGTTATCACAAGGAAATATGAGAGAGGAAAGGAAGCCTTTACCTGGTGATGATGTTGATTTCTTTTGAGCCCTGCTCTTTTTTAAAGATTTAGAGGGTCACTTATAGTTTCAAGGTTCAAGTACACCTTATACAATCACTATTAATGTTAGATTTTCACAACACGAACTTTGTATACAATCCGAATCATAAAACAAAAATGACATATGTATTTTAATAACAAAATTAATAACACTCGCGTCGGTCATATTTTGTCAATTCCTGTTTCTTCCTAGGCAAGACTTTTGGGAAATGAACAAAAGGAAATAATAATATTAAGAGAACAGTTGGATGAGCAGTGATCACAAAACTGTTTCAATATTAAACACAAACTATGAAAAACAACCTAAAATGACATTTTACAGCAAACGTTTTGAGTCAGAAATTTTTTTTTATTATAGTGTATGTAGATTGGGGGCGATTAAATAAAACAGATTTTCACATCAATTTGGAACTATATTTGGCATTAAACAAACACACAATTTAATAATATATTAAAACATCACAGAACGTACGCAACACAACGTATAAATTATAATTATTTGACAAGCTTTAATAAATAATTAAGACTATAAACTTTCCAATAAACATTTTAAAAATAGATGACTTAGCTTTTACGAAAATACTTAAACATATTATATTTTACAACTATAAATTTTATTCCAACTTAATTGGTTTAGAAATTATGCCGAATAAGATTTTTTTGAGAAACCGGTCAATAATTCAAAAGGTCGGATACAGAAATCTATTACTTGAGGAAAGGATGGAGGCAAAAGGAAGGATTCGGGAGAAACGGGATTTTTATTTCAAATAGCATGAAACTATTAAAAAGATATTGTTATAAATATAACACTACGTTTTATCTCCTATATATACTATATTTATATAGCTCATTATTTCATCTGTGGTAAGTACCTACATACATTTTATAAACTGGGTTATATTTCTACTTTTAAATATAATTCTTCTGTCTGTGAGGGAGAGGTAGGTAAATACAAAGATATAACTATTTATAGGTTTTTCTCTGCTGGAGTAAATTTCCACACTTTTAAATTATAGTACATTTCATCTGTGGAATATACCTACAAACTATTCCGATAATATATCTCTAGGGGGCTTCTTCCCATATATTTATATATATTATGTATTTGATTTCATTCGTCAGACATAGCAAGACAATAAATAGAACTTATTTCTACTGGGATATGTTCCCACGTAGTTGTATAGATTATTTCATCTGTGCAATGTACCTAATTTAAAAACTTAATAACTACTCGGGCAAGTTCCTTCCAATATGAGATTCCTAAATACGAATGAATTTATTATTTCGTCGTCCAAAACACAACAAAATTTGTTTAATTTTTTCAAAAATAAAATATTTTCAAAAATAAAATATTTTCAAATTTAGTGCCCCTTTACTTTTGAGGTACCTTTTTTTCGAGGTAAGTTTAATATGTTTGTACAAATCTGTTTTTCTAGGTGTGGACACCCATATAATACATTATTGTATATAAATAGAAATTTATTTTAGAATAGTTCTCTGGAAAAGATATTTATATACTTCTTCTGTGATAAGTAATTATCTGTGTATAGTTAGATATAATTGTATTTGTCATCTGTTAACTATCTAAATATTAATAAATCTTTTTTTAGAGTATTCAATAATATATAAATGCATGTATTGCATTTTTTTACTTTGTAATACAGGTAACATAATATGAAAATGTGCCCATTCAATTTGTTTGATTTGTTCCTTCAGTTCTTACGTATTAAGTTGATACAATACATAAATAGTTTATAATAGGTAATAATTTTTTTAACTTAATAAATTTACATTAAAATAAGTAAATAATTTTGGCCCAAATTACGATACTTACAGACGTTAAGTCCTCTCGTCAGTTGCAACCCTAATAATAATATTATGATCGATGTCATACTTTATTTTCCGCAAACCTTTGAAATAAATAGCAGTTCTTAAAAATATATAGCATATTAATAAATTATGTTATTACTAAATTTACTGCGCTGCACAAAATATAAATACCTATATTAACCCTTTGGGTCACTCGTCGCGAGAATGAGAGTATCTGTCATTTATACATGTCCCTGTCGGTTTATAATAAGCCTGAACAGATACATTCCATTGATGACTTATAATCAATTTGACTATTTTTCATACAGGCCCATGCGACTTTAAATAAATTTCATGCATACCAAAATGCCTCTGATAAGTAATAAAAAAAACTGACAGTTGTTCATTCATGCCCATAGAGTTAATAAATCTGACACACATACATTCCCCTGGCGAGTAACAGAAAAGCTGACAGATGATGTCAATACACACCACTGGTAATTCATTACAAATATCAGTTGCCCATAACTTTAAAATAGTCCAGAGAACATTGGTATCCAGACCTGGAGCATGTGACTTTAAAGAAATAATAATTTTGATTTAAGAAGCTTGATGGTAAGTCAAAAAGCATTTGGTGTGCAACGGAACTTTGCACTTATTGCAAATAAACACAGTTTTAGAGCCGCAGTATTTGCATCTCTTTCGCTTTTTGTCGTTACTTGACACAACAATGTGACCCATGGTTCTTTCTTTCTCCGATTTTATCTCCTGAGATATTCGCCCAATGTTGTCATTAATTTTCTTCGTCCAGGCTTCGATCTTATCCGTGTTATCCAGAGGTATCTCAACTTCCACTATCTCTATCTCAGTTTTCACATCGTCATCATCTGAAAATAAAAATAAAAACTTGCTGTAGTTAATGTTCGACTAAATTAAGTACAACTACGAATTATACAAAAACACATTTACAAATATTTTCTAGATTTCAAAGAAACAATGATAACTGAAGATAATAATCTACATTTTTTACGAAAAATTCTATTCGGTCTACTATTTGTACAAAAAAATCGAAACTACGTTTTTACACATTTACACATGAGGCTCTGAGGAAAATATTTTTTTCTCAGGGCCTATGTCATCTTTGGGGATGCTGTGTGGAGTGTATTTTACAGGAGAGGAAGGAGTGAACGTAGGTCTTGAAGAGACCCAAGCATCTTCCATTTCGATAACGGTAGAATAGGAACAAAATACCTACCTAACGCCTGTGCTCTAAGGATTGCAATCCGTTTGTTAAGAGGGGAATCTATCAAACGGACCGCCCGTCACAGAGTCAAGGGTTTTTTTCATGTATTTTGGGGCTCCAGACCAGAGGTGGCTGTCAAATTCAACGCGGAGCACTTGTGATTTGTACAGGGTCAGCAGTTACAGTACGCCCAGCTTCTGAGAGGATAACTTGACTCTTTGGCTTAGATGGAGCCATGTAATTTAGTAATTTCAGTCTTCACTTTCAATGATTACATTTGAAAGAAAAACTTGTTTGATAATAATAAATAAAAAAGCCACATAATATTTATTAAACAGGGTTTTAATGACAAGAAAAAATATTGACAGAATGTAAATGAAATGTCATTTGAATATGACCGATTTCATTTTATTACATATTTGTTTATGACAGAGACAATTTGACAATAGGAGTAATACATAAATTTATGTAAAGGTTCATTGATGTACTTTAGTCAATGTAAAGGTTAAAAAAACGCAACAATTCCAAAATCACAATCGGTAAAAAAATTTGAAATAAACAAACGAGTAATCTGAATTAATCAATAATTATCGAATCATAAGGTAATTCACTTTGGAAAGTTTTGTGATACCTATTATAGTGCTATTAACATAATTGCAGACAACACAGTTCTCACAACCAAGTATTTGAAAGATTCAAATTCAACAATTTCCGTCCATACAATTTCGTCAGCACTTGTTGATAGCTCATTTCTAATGGAAATATTTGCTAAAAGCTGTCCACGCGAATAACTGTTGATAACACGTTGCTGAAAGTCTGCTTTGAACTTAACCGGACGATCGGTGGCGAAGGAAAAAAAACCCTCTCAGAAGCTAACCGGCAACATTAAGAAGCCAAATTTCCCCAAGAGCTGTATGGCCATCAGAAGTCAGCAATTTACAAATTATGAAATTTTGATATACAACTAATATGGGGTACAGTAATACTTTCAATGTTCGTGGTTATGTTGCAAAAATAAAACGACCACCAGAATCGGCACCACGAGGAGAAAATTATAAAATTTGATATATGACTAATTTGGGGTACAGTGATACTTTGATGGTTCGTTGATTACAGTAATATGTTGCATAGGGAAAACGACTATTAGGATGGGCACTTCGAGGAGGTCACATCTCCTCAAGAGCTGTATGACCATCAGAAGTCAGTCATCTAAAATCTACAAAATTCTGATATAAGATCCGTTTGATGTACAGTAATACTTTGGTGGTTCGTGGTTGTGTTGTTCAGAGACATCCAGCAGCATTTGACCATCCGTCAAGGCAAACCCATCGCAGTGTTTTCTTTGGTATGAAGAGCACTTCCACCTTGTCTTGCCATCGACCTTTTGTCTTGGCTGGCAAAAGGTAAAGCCGTTCACCATCAGAAGCGACCTACCGCTCTTGAGGGGAAGAAAACGAACTGAAATATTAATCAAATGTTAGAAAAATATCAAGTTACGATCAGTCGTACCTACAACGTGTGAGTTCTTTTCAAGTGCATAATATGTTATTTGCTCCTTTTCGAAAAAACAACTTTTTTAATTTTATTGGAGATTTATTTCATCAGTTAAAACTGTAGTTTGTTTTTTCCTTTTGCTACCCGTTGAAGTTTATAAGCTGGCTTATGTGCGAAATTCAGATAATTTTTTTTTACATTAACTCAATACAAATAATTTTCCTCAGGGCTTATATCATCTTTAGGGATGCTGTTTGGAGGGTATTTTTGAGGAGAGGAACGTGTGAAGATGGGTGTTGAAGATAACCATGTTATAGGAGGGAAGAAACATAGAGGCCGGCCAATCGTTCCACAGCCGAGCTGTTGAACTCAAGAACGAGTCGTAACAAGTCGACAACACATGAAAACGGTTTCCCGACCATGTGCCGGTGCCGAAGAGATCAATGACGCTAGCTCCACGAAGCATCTTCCATTTTAATACCGGTTGAGCAACGACAGTATACCTACCTGACGCCTGTGCTCTAAAGATTGCAATCCGTTTGTTAATATAGGGAAATCTATAAACGGACCGCCCACTTAAGCACAGAGTCAAGAGTATTTTCAGTTATTTTGAAGCTCCAGACCAGAGGTGGCTGCCAAATTCATCAGTGATTCCGAACAATGACAGTGTAAAGATGTCAATAAAAACAAAATAAAAAATGTACAAAAAAATTATTTATTTAATTAAATGCAATTAAAATATTTAGTTTTTAAACCAAACACGAAAAATTATTTTATTTACTTACATAAAACACTAACCCAGATAATCGGCACTACAATACCAAAGTTTGACCAAATAACTTTGGTGTAAGTAAAGGTCTACAACAGGATAAATTATGATAAATGATAAAGTACAACATGCTAAAGTTTACAAGTGTAAGGTTGAATAAATGTCCCACTTGGCTCTCTTTAAAAAAATATCAAAGTTCTCACCGGTAAAGCTGTAGAAAGTGACAAGATTTCCCCTTGACTCTAAAGCTTGAAAAAATTCTGAATCGTTGTTTGATGTACATAAGTTTAAAGTAATATTTATTAAGGGAAAACATAAATTTGGATCTAAGGTCAAATTCCCAGCACACTGAAATTATTATTTTTAATGCAAAGGAATAGCAAATATCTAGAACGGATAGGTGCCACATTATTTACTTGTATTTTAAATTTTTAAAAATATAAGCCATTAAAGAATTAAATTATTCATGATTTTAGAGATAACTTCATAATACATATAATAATTAGTTAATAATTTAAAAAATACATTTTGCTATGTCTACCATAAGAATACAATTAAAGATACAATAAAAATATGGATGGTTAAAAAGAGAATTTTGGGGGGCGTAAATTAAAATTACAAACGATCGAATTTATTTGCAATACAAATTTGTCGCCTGTAAATCAAAATGTCTACATCTCATAATTTAATACAAAATTTAATTCTATAATGGCCCATATATCATAATTTAATACAAAATTGAATTCTATAATGGCCCATTTATCATAATTTAATACAAAATCGAATTCTATAATGGCCCATTTATCATCATTTAATACAAAATCATGCAAAAATTGAATTCTATAATGGCCCATATATCATAATTTAACACATAAATAAATAAAAGAGTACACATCCCTACCAGTTTTTTCCTCTACCTTTTGAATAAAATAATAATCAGTTTGGTTGAGTTTTTTGCCCTCAAATCCAAATTTAAATTCTGTATGAAAAATGAGTCGCAGCTGTTCCTCTTAAGGTTTAACGCAACGAACTTTATAATCTACGAGTTCGTAGATTTAATTATTTGATTAAAATACATTTTTTGCAATACTTGTTTGCGCCCGTCCGTACGCAGTATGAACATGAAAATAGTTGTGAAGATAGAAAGGCATACAAATGCATTATTGGATTGAATCACCGGTACAATACTATACAGGGTGTCCGGAAACTCGTAGTACAAGCGGGAAACTGGTGAATCTACATCACATTTGGAGTCGATTTTGTAGTATATTTTTTTTTTATTTGAGCTTTCGTTATCGAGTAAATCGAGTTTGAAGTTGATTTTTTTTTTTTTTTTTTTAATCAAATTCTTATAAATTATTACTGAAGATCAAAGTACCCAACTAATTAAAACTATTTGAAAGTAAAACAAATGAAGAAACTCGGATTTGAAGCATTATTTTGAAATCACCCTTCATTTAACCCGGTGTAATCATAAAATATTTCTGCTCTGCAGGGTTAAAACATCTGTTATTCAACCCTAAACACCAGAAAAAACTTTAACCCTAAAATAGCCGAAAAATATTTTTTTTTGGTTTTTTTTTTTTTTTGAAAATGCTCAAATCAAAAAACTTTATGTTTTTTTGGGTTCCCCATGTGGTGTAGATTCTCCAGTTTCCCGCTTGTACTACGAGTTTCCGGACACCGTGTATTTGTATGTCTTTCTTGAAAAAAAAGGGTTTTTATACTAATGAAACTATTTATTCATATTCATATCGATAAAAACACAAAAAAAATTCGTTTATATATTTGAAACTTGCAAAAAAAGTGGGTGTGTCAAGCCTACGCAAGACAGAAGTGAAACTTCTAGTATTCCTCTCTCTCTATTTTCATTTCATCAAAAATTAAATGAATTAATTAAATGAACTACAACTATAAATGTAAATGTAAACGCAACACAAAACGCGAACACAACTTATCACAGCGGGAGCACGCTGCTAACTGATTCACTGGCCGTGGTGGGCGTGGCCGCGCAAGTGCGCTACCGGCCGACCTGCTAAACCGAACTCGTATCTCCCTCGTAACTCAAAGCAAAACGTTCGTGAGCGGCTCCCCCACCTCAACAAGCGCATATGGTGAGAGAGGGACAGTGAACGGTGAGCGGTGGTGGGGGTACCCGCATTTTCGTGTCGATCCTGACTCGGTTTTACTCCGTCCCAGAAAATCCATTACGCGCCTAAAGAAGTTTCACTTCAAAAAGTGTATTCAATAAAATAATTGAATTAACGTACGTTGAGTTTAACCTAAAACACTTGGCGGAGGTCCATATTAAAAAAAAACACACACACTGCATGTGGAACTTAAATTTGGTAAAATATTATCACTTTAATAACTTTATGTAAATTTTTACTTTTTCATTCTTGCAGGTCTAAAGTTTAACAAAATTTCCGCTTGCTGCACGAAAGTACTTTGGAGGTTCATGATTATGAACCTCGCACAATTGTACCAGAGACTGTTGATTAGTTACGGCAGTTGATTGGCAGTGACTTTTCTGGTAAGCGGTACACTTCCATCGAAATTCGCCATTCGCTCGTGTTTTGGTATGGTAATACGTAAAGTTGTTTACCATCAGGAGAGATTTTCCTTGTTTTGTAGGAATGTGGAAAACTGAAATACATGTAGCATGTTAGCAAACAGTTTATTACTAAAAAAATTTAACATTATTAATAACGGAAAATGTTGTTTGTGTAATGACGGAGGTCTAGATGTCTAGATGACAATAAAACTATTATATTTCTTATGTGTTTTATAAGCATATCTAGGCTGTTACCTCAGGATTAGTTAGCAATAAATAAAATAAACTGAAATGTTAAATTCTTCACTACATATATATTTCAAAATCAAAAGTATCTTAAAATGAAACGATCTGGCAAAATGGCATGGTTAGAGTAATATAATGGTAAGATACCGGCTTAGCAAATGATGTACAGCATGGCAGGCAACAATGAAATTCGACTGAATTTCCGAAAAACAGTGTAATTTCCAGTCTTGCCAATCATGATACCATGACAAAAAGCCCGCGAGTGTCGAGGTTAGGAAGATGTTTTCCGATTACCAAATTCTTCATGAATCCAGTCTCCAACATCAGGTAATTATGGCGTTATTTAACGAGTTGTGGGTCCATCGTCCGTCAGTCCAGAGGTGGTCCAACGATCTCGGCTGTCGATCAAGGAATGCAGTGTTTGATTTTTGAACTCCCGAGGTGTTCTTCAGAGCGCAGGTGTGACAACCGAAGTGTATCAAACATATTGCAGGTTTGGCAATCTAATCAATGCACAATTCTTAATTGAGTAACTATTGGAGGTGCCATATATATATTGTTAATTTTTCCATTATGTATCAGAACATAAAAGAGAGCACGAAAACATCATTTTTCATGTGTATTCCACGAAGCGTGTTATCTTCAACGTTAAATATAATTACATTATAGGCCTAAAGAAATTCAAAACGCATTCCATAAAAAATACCTTTAATTTCATTAATACAATTTTTTTAACTCGTTGGCTCATTCGACCGGCCACCAAAACTCTGTGCGGTATATTTGCATATATTCTCACCCAAATTGGTAATGGGACCTATTATAAATGATAATGAATATTTAAATTGTAATATATTTAAATAAAAGAATTGTTGTTTTATCAAAAATATAAGGACTTGCCTACTTTCATTTTCACTTCCTTCAATAAAAATCCTTTATTTGTTGTTTTGCTGTTAATCGAAAAGAAAATAGGACCTACATTTTTTCTCGAAGTAAGTCCGAAAAATACTGGTTAATTCTGTTGAATACCAACTGTACAATATAGGTACAATAATAATTGTAAGTTAAAAATATAAATTATAAGTGTTGTGTTTAGTTATACCTTACACCTTGTATAAAAATTACTGCAGTTTAAATTTTGACATATGTCCCATTGGAGGTGCGATAGTAATTAGGTTTGTCGTGATTGTGCACATTTGAGAACTTCACCACAATTTGATCATCCGTTACGGCAAATGCAAGACAATGCATTTTTTGGTATGAAATACACCTCCATCTTAATCTGCCTTCAAGTTGTTTTTTCGTTTGGCCAAAGGTAAAACCGCCAATCATCAGCAAGGTTCGTCCGTCCTTAATAGGTATGTACCGAACTAAAAGAAATCAATGAACAAATTCATTAGGGTAGGTTGCAAATTAAACCCTTAAAAACTAATATCAAACAGCAAAAAGAACTGTTTATAAATATTACACATGTTCCGTAACGCCGATAGCTTTTGACAGGCTGTGTAATGACCAATCATATCGTCAGAATTTAAACTGTATAGTTTAAGTTCGCACAAGTCAGCTAAAACGACGGATAGCCGTGAGCCGAGCCAGTTGCACAAAAACGGTTCGTCCTGTCAACTCTCGATCGCCGGTTGTCTAATCGGAATAATCATAAGACGTATTTTTATCGCAATTTAATCTAAAATAACGAGTGCTAACAACCACGCTAAACGTCCCAGTGCTGACAGATGATGCTCACTATGCAGATTTCACCATCTCCTCCCGGTAAGTTGATTGTGAATTAACGTTATGTATTGTGTTTTCGCATCGCCTGTCACAAGCCATATAATTCATTTATACTTTATCTGTGTGGAATGGCCCTTTAAAGTGCGACTATTCCAACCCCTGTTCGTTCTTCGAACAACACATTAGAAAAAAAAACGAGTCAAATAAGAAACATAAAACCATATATATTCAATTTGATAGATCAGCCAATCAGGAAAAGGAGAACAAGCAAGTTTGAGGAGCGCGGGAGGCGACATGGCCTTTCTGTGATTTGTCAGTAAATAAATCTAACACTATAGAGTCACGTGGGGTAACCGTACGCGGAGTGTAAGTGTTTGCAGTGATGTTTCCGACAAGATTGTGCCTGTTAAGCGCCCGCGCGTTCCTTAATTCAGTAGCGTTCTGGATTGCGCCGAAGCAGGACATGTGTACAGTGGATGCTGATTTATCAATAAAAACTGGTAGGTAAATTACTTTTTTTCGTGCTTTTATTAAATTTTTCATCTCCGTTACCGATGTGTGCTATTGTGTAACCAGCTGTGTCAGAGCGACGTGGTCTATGATAATTTTTAGTGAAATATTGTTAGTTAGACGGGTGCAAAGTGATAATTCTAATAAAGATAAACACTAATCTGATTTTTAAAGTTTATTGAATTTTGGTGTGAGGGGGTAAGTGTGCTGGGGTAAGCGTTCGCAGTTGGACGAGTGCGAACACTTACCCCGATAGATAAAATTGATTTTATAGCATAATATTTCAACTCATTTTATTTTTTTACAGTGAAATATGCCACGTGTGTACGTGAGAAAGCACCTGGAGAGGTCATCTTGCACTCAAGAGCAAAAAGAAACTGCAAAAAGGCTTATGAAAGAGGGTAAGAGTCAGCGGGCTGCTGCAGATATTGTTGGGATCAGTGAAGACACTCTGCGTAAACGCCTAAAACTAAAATTAATAGCAACTTCAATGGGGAGATATCGTCCGACATTTACACCAGATAAAGAGGTAGATTTTTAGATAAATAGATACTCAATTTATCGTGCAGATGTCATTTATTTGTGAAACTATTGATCTAATAATTATTCATTTATTTTCAGGCCGAAATCGTTGATTATTGTAAAAAAACTGATGAAATTTTCTACGTCCTGACTATGCAGACAGTGAGAAAAATTGTTTACGAGTGTGCTGAAATCAACAAGATCGAGAACAGATTTGACAACATTACAAAAACGGCTGGCAAGGATTGGGTGTATGGATTTCTAAAACGCAACCCTGTTTTAGCTTTAAGACAGACTACTCCCACAAGTATTGCGAGAGCTATTGGGTTTAACGTTGTTCAAGTTCGGCGGTTTTACGCAAACTGAAAAATGCTTGCAAGTCTGAAATAATTATCTCAAGTCAAAGTAAAAAGAAACTTCAGCAGAAGCAGACAAATGCAGATGCGAAAATCGTCCGAAAACCAATATTTAAAACCATGGAAATCGGACGACCACCTCTTTTCAAGAAAGTCACACCACAAAGAATCACCACAAAGCGTAAGGCGGGAGATTCCAGCGTGCATAACTGTTTAGTGCGCACAAACACAGGTTTCTAAGGACTATTTTTGCCCACAATGCAAGGAGAAATATCGAGATTCACCAACGAAGATTGGATAGAATGTATTGTGTGTAAAGCATGGTGGCATGAGGACTGCACAGACTACGATAAGGGGCAATTTAAGTGTGATAATTGCAATGGGGGGTAACTCTTTGCGGTGCGAACACTTACCCTACGGTAAGCGTATACTTACCCCGCACACGGGGTAAGTGTACGCAATCGAAATGCATGTAAACTTTTTTATATAACTGTTTGATTTATGAACTATATGAGGTTTTTATGGTTGTTTGAGATGCCTTAATAATCGATCATATTAATAAACAAAAAAATTGATTAAAATACCTAAAGCTTTTTAATACAAAAATTCAAATGTAAAAATTGCGCACGGTTACCCCACGTGACTCTACAGGTAACTCGCATTTAAAATCACTATTCACTCCTCTAAAATAAAATCTGCTTGCGAATTACTAGTCATTTTTACAATGGCACGCACACTGCTGGCTACGTAAAAAACTTAACTACAAATCGCAAATCTAATAAACATAAGTACGGGCTAGTTTTAAAAATTGAATTTTTTGTTATAATTTACCCACCTCACTCATTTTTTGCGGCGTTTCGTCTAAAAACGTCAGATCCTGCGTAAAAAATCCCATAATTAACTGCAGAACTCCTTACTTTAGCGAACTTTACTTTTCTGCGCAGGGTCTGGTCACATCGATGTGTGCTCTTCGTACAACTGTACGACTAACGTCGTAGTTTAAGCATTTTCATAACATTCTCCAACCCTCCTTGTGCCAAAAATATCGTCAAGGGGTTTGCCTCCAGCTCGCCGAAACGATAACCAGATTTCATGTTAGGGTAAGTCTATCAATTTGGGAGTATATGCATAAAACTAAAAATATATTACTTTATGTTGGACGAACAAGCGAGAGTGAGATAATACAGAATATTAATTTATGTATTTAATCCTAATAATAATAAAAATAATTATTCAGTGTTGTAAAAGTAAATTCTTTATTATGAAAATCAAATTATTCCCAAAATAAATTATTAATTAAAAAAAAAACAAAAGCAAATTACAATTTTGTTAAAAATACAAATTTCGGCTGTGTGTTTTGCTTTGAATTTAAGTGTAATCATTTTCATGTTAGTAACTGTTTGTTTGAACAAATTCAAACAGGAAACAAACAGCGCTGCCATTCGAATTATTAACTGTACTAAATCGTGTCTCGCGTGACGTCATGAAATACCACTGCATACGTTTTACCCAAGTTCAATTTGAAAGCTGGAAACTTGGTCATTTTTGAAGATACTCTTTTTGTTAACTCTTTTAATATAAATACACCTTCACTAAAAGAAAAAAATTAGGAGACGCCCTCATTCAGACTATCCTGTGATATTTCACCGGTCTGCACTAGTAATATAAAAAAGTGGTACCATGACAAAACAAAACATTGAAGAAAAGTGAAGAAAAAACTTACCTAACCTAAGATTTTATGATGAAACAAAACATTAAAGAAAAGTGTAGAAAAAAAACTTACCTAACCTAACCTACTATTTATTACCAATGAATAAATATAATAACAAAGTAAAAGACGAAGAAGTGGTGGATGAAGTGGGCAAGATATGTATTGAAGAACATACCTATTATGGGACAAGGGAAGAGTTTAAAGTTTAAACGATGAAGTTTAGATAAACGACACACATGAGACAAAGAAAAACGACAAAGTTTAGATAAATAACACACATGAGACAAGGAAATACGATGAAGTTGAGAAAAATAACACGCATGAGACAAGGAAAGATGATGAAGTTTAGATAAATGACAGACATGAGACACGAAATGATGAAGTATTGATAAAAGATACAAATGAGACACAAGACGATAGTAAAAATTTTATAAAAGATATTTTTGATATATATTTGGCTAACACCCTTGAGGACATAACATCAAATTATGGAGAGATGGGAGAATGGATGAATTTATATATCAATTTTGTTTAAATTTCATCATTATATTAAAAGCTAACAAACGTGCAACACTTGAAGATGACAATGTTGGATGAATAACGCACACAAAGCATGATAAAAAAGGTTCAGCTGGGCTCCAAGAAAACCAATAATGTTTGTGAATTTTAAATTTTGATAAACGACCCATCTGATGTACAGTAGTAATTTGGTTTGGCGTGATTGTGCACAGTTGAATACTTCACTAGCATTTGGTCGTCCGTCATGGCAAAGGCGTCGCAATTCATTTTCTGGTACGAGGAACACTTCCATCTTGTTTTTCCAGTGGCATTTTTCGTTGTTTGACAAAAGGTAAAACCGTTAACCATCAATAGGGTTCGTCCACTCTTGAGAGGTATGTAATGAACTAAAAAAATCAATAAGAATAAGTTAATTGGGACAGGTCTCAAATCAAAAATCGTGCAAAAAGTTTCGAGCAACAAAATGGACTTTTTAAATGAAAAAAATCAATTTGATTTAATTTTAAAAAGCACGGTCCAATTGGTATGTTAAAGCAATGAAATAAATCTGGATTTTGTTTTATTGCCATTTTCAAAGCATCTGAAAGGTTTTAAAATAAATTTCAAAATCATGTTCGTTAAATTTGAAGATAAAAAATAAAAAATTCATGGTGAAGAAAGCTTTATTTGAAAATATTTAAAAATTTAAATGTTTGATACAAATAAATGTTTAAGATAATTAAAATAAAACACCCTTTGAAGAATTGCACATTTGAGATACAGAAATATGAAGAAAAAAATTATAAATCACACATTTTGAGACATGAAGATGTTGCAATTTGGATAAATAATACATATGAGAGACGGAAAGAAAACGGGAAAATGCTAAGGTTTGGATTAATAAAAACTCAAATGAGTTGAAGATATGTTGAAGTTATGATAAATAACACACGTATAATTTTTGATAAAAAACACGCATAAGATATACAACTATACACAAAACAGAAAGGCTAAATTAAAATATATGATAGGAATTAGGAATCCATTTTTAGGAATTTGTGTTGAATAATTAAAAATTCATCAAATTTCAAAGTGAATATTCAAGTTCTGTGAAAGTCCTATTCAAGTTCTGTTTTTATTTAACTGTACTATGAAACAGCCGGCCCATGATGAAATGATAATAAATAATAGTTGTTTTATAAATGCCCCATTAGAGGCACTGAAAGATGTTAGAGGTAAGAAAGAATGTGAAAAATGATACATCTTAGGCTTCGGAAGTTTCTGTAGTTTTAAAAGTAGCTTATCTGAGGCATGTAAAAATGGTAGAAATTACGTTCTGATTATTGCGGTGGTTGGTGGTTATGGTTAGAATCGAAGTCCAATAACTGTTGGGTTGGATCCGTCAAGGCAAACGCGGGACAACGCTTGCTTGGATAAGCAGTGCATTTCCATCTGGTAATTCCGTCCACTCTGCGCCTTGGATGGGAGAACTTGAAGCCGTCCACCATGAGGTTGGTTCTTCCCTGCGATTTGTGAAGAAAGTGAACTGAAAAATTCACAATAATTACAAAAGATAAGGAATCTATTTTATGACACAAACACAAATAATACTAAATATTTTCACAAAAGGGAACAACAGCATCTTAAACATAGAATAAAGAAGAAAACAATAAATGCGATGTGTGGGTGTTACGTGACAATAAATTCCATCTTCAGTACCAAAAGTGACATCTATACAATAGTAGAAATCAACCTTTGGATATGTGGAGGGTTTGTGGGTGGTAAAGTCTCTGAAGACTCAAGTGGTACTCGGGTGCCCTCACATGCTTTAGTGAGCTATCGAAAATAATACAAAAAGAAGTAAAGCATGTTATAACAGTAAACAATATTATTAAAACTTGCAACAATAATATAGAAACTAGAACAATACTACATATAATACAAATCACTAAAACTACATTACCAACGCTACTCTAATTTGTGGGATTCAACAAAATGCTGGTATAGATTATGTTTAGTTCTATAAATGAAGTCAATAAATATATCAATAGTATCCCCAAACTTGTTGCCCAGATCATGCATCCTATTGGTTAGTGAGTGTGTCTGATAGTTGGTTGTGTATTTAATGCAGAAGAATGTTATATTTTGCCTTGTATTCCTAGTCGGCACAAGGAATTTAATAGTGGCAATTATGTTTGATATTGAATTTGGGAGGCGGGTATGGGTACCCTCGCCCCGGAAACCATTTATTGGATAACCAACATTTTGGTGACTTAGCAGGGGTGCCCGGATTGCGTTTGTCGGGAGAGAACTTTTGACCTCTCCAGCCGGACTCATCACCTTGCACCGCAGTGAGAGGGATGGATTCATAAGTCCGTCACTCCTGGACACATTGACATTGACATATTCCTACCCACCTATTTTTCCTTTCTCCTTCCTTTCCATAAAAAAACCCTCCATACAGCATCCCCAAAGATGACATGCCCTGAGGGATATTTTTCTCATGGCCTCCTGTGTGGAGCCAATAAAAAAATCCAATATTAAATAAAAAAAATGGGAATATCTATAATAATATATCAGTTTTATTGTGAAATTATTATTCGCAAGCTTGTTCGCAATTACGGTATTTTGGTTTACTGATTGAATGTTCATCGCAGACTGATTTTACACAAAAAGCACAGAGTTTGGCGCCGTTTCAAGTTTCTGCAAATGTTGCCAACAATGGGAATGCGTCCAGTAGAATCCCTCATCGGTTTATCAAATGGAACTACAGCTGTTGAGGGCAGCCACGATTGCTTTAATTTATTCGGAGTTATATCTATAGAAAATATATAATTTATACATAATATCTACTGTATGTAGTTGAAAAAAAAAATAAAAACACAATACCTTCAAAACAGAAACCCATAATGTCTTGAACAATCTCCTGAATCAACCATATTTGTTTCAAGAATCGAGGTATTTTCACAAACTATGAATACCGTTTAAAATGTGTAGAAGATTCAGGACGGGTTGTTTCACACAATTTGAACAACTCATCAAATTTCAAAGGTAAAATTCAAGTTCTGTGAAAGTTCTGTTACTATTTCATCATAGGCCGGTAGTTTAATAGTACTCGTATAATAACATAACTTCTATAGGACTTTCACAGAACTTATTACAGAATATTAAGAACGGGTTGTTTCACAGAATTTGAACAATTCATCACATTTCAATGTTCATTTTTAAGTTCCCCTGAAAGTCATATTCAAATTCTATTGTTATTTCATTAATGGCCAGTTGCTTTAGAGAACTTTAAAATTAATTTGATGAATTGTTCAAATTCTGTGAAACAACCCGTCCATAATTATAGTGATTTATTTTTGGGGTATTATGCCGTGTTTCGCATTGCAAATGCTATCCGAAACGTTGGCTAAAGAAGGAGGTAGCGCAACACGGCATGATACCCCAAAAACAAATCACTATAATAATTTTGGCCGTGAAAATCTCAACCCTTCCATAAGTCTATTTTCTGATTATGCTAATTGTACCAAAAACGTGTAATTTTAACATTTTCATTTATAAATATTGATTTGAAAAACCGCACATTACGAAAAGGTTCCAACTGGCTACAACGTCATTATGACATAGAAAAAGCCGCCAATGCCTAGTAAGACGACTGTCATCAACGTTGCTCGGTGTGACCTCAACGCCGCCGAAATCACGAATAAAAATGAACATGTCATTTTGGAGGCAACTCGAAAACAGTACATTTCTTGGGATTTATACTGCAGTAGACAATTAAAAATATTATTAAGGATATGGGTAGATGTACTCTGAACATAACAGATAGCATAACAAAACGTAACATTAATAATCAGTTTTCTCTCTGTAGTTAAGATGTTGCTAGTCAAAAGGGACAAACCAATGAAACGTAGTAATAATACACCATTTTACAAAATTTGATTTATTAATTGTTCGAATGACCACAAACAAAAACATTAATATCCATAATGAATGTCTGGTGTTCTAAATGGATTTTTAAGACTTTCTGCGGGTTCAATCAGTCTTAATTTTTCCTGCGCTCTCATCTCACTAGGGAATGCTTGTATCGAGATGAGCAGCTTTACAATTATATTCAATCAAATAAATAAATCACATTACACATACACAGATGAATCACATCGAATATGGGGCTCCTAAGGTGATTTATGACAGAAGCCACAATCAATCAAGTCAATCATTCGTCGAGGATGTTAGATATCTTGATAATTAGGCAAGGACACGTGTTTATCTTCTTCAAACTTTGACGAATGACCCATCTGCACTTCGGTAATACTTTGGCGGGGCGTGATTATGATTCGAAGAGAAGTCCAGTAATTTATTGTCTTTATTAGTCAAGGCAAATGCATCGCAGTGCATCTTCACATAGGATGAGCACTTCCACCTGGTGTCACCGTCCACTTTTCGTCTTGGTTGGGAGAAAGTGAAGCCATTGACCATAAGAGTCATTCCTCCCTGCAGATTCGGAAGGTAGAAAACTAGAACAAAAATACTGTGGTCACTAAAAAAATACCAGAAATAAAACAAGCATTTCAGTAATGCGGTAGCACAACCAGTGGCGACACCAAACCCAACGGAAGTCCTTGTCCGAGTTACATGGTTTCCAGCATCGACGCGTGCCAATCAGTAAAATGTGTAGGCGTCGCGTCGCCACACTCTTGTCGCGGTGAAATAAATAGGCCCAGGGCCTCGATTCTCGACGAAGTCATTCCACTCGAACAACGAGTGGTGCGACCCACTCGTTGTTCGAGTGGAATTCCGTTGTGATATTTATTAGGAAAAGAACAATTATTTTCGATATATTCTGAATGAATAAAATTTCATCAGGAAAGTGGAATGCTGTCACTTTTTAAACAGGATCATTTGTCTCTGTGTGGAAGTGTCAAATAAAAAAGTGACAATTGAACTTGTCATATTTTTAGTGCATAGTTCAAAAGCCAATATTAAATTACAATATAAACGAAAAAAAAGAAATTCACGTTAGTCTTATAACCTAACAAACAGCCACACCATTCTGAATAACTTCAATAATATACAAAACCACAAGGATACATCTTTGTGAACTTATCAAATAATTATCACTTTGAAAGAACTTAAAAAAAAATCTAATTATTTCACTTGGATAGAAATTTGTATTTAAATAATTTTAATACACTATATGTAGTTTATACAGAGTCCTCATCACTAGGGATTCCTGTTCCGAGACACTGTAGGTAGTTGTGTAAGGACGGGTTGTTTCAAAGAATTTTAACAATTCATCAAATTTTAAAATTTATTTTCAAGTTCCGTGAAGGTTCTATTCAAGTTCTTTTATTATACCATTACTAGCCAGGGGCTTCACAAAACTAAAATAATAACAACACTTGAATAGAACCTTCACGTAACTTGTTAATCGACTTTGAATTTCATGAATTGTTCAAATTCTGTGAAACAACACGTCCTTGGTGTTACATCACGATTTCCTCATATTCATGTTGGTTGACCTCATTTTCAAGTTTGTTGATTTCATCATATCCACGTTTGTTGATTTCCTCGTCTTCGTGGTCATTTCTACACCTTCGTGTTTGTTGACTGTAGATTCTGATTCAGTCTTATCCGAATACTTTTAATAGCTTTATATTCTAATTTAAACTCATTCCTGGCATTTCGCACATATTTTTACGTCGATGGAATGGATACGACAAACGTTCTTCACGCATTTTGAGCATACTCTTGGAGTATTGCTATCTTTGCTGCGTGGGCACAAATGACATCTTGATTTTTTTCGTCTCATGTTTTGGCTGGATTTTGGTGTTAATGGATCTTTAGGAGGCTCACGAAAAAACTTGTCCTGCTGGTGAGTCAAAGTTTTATCCGTGGTGCGCCATACATCTAAAATAAATAAGAATAAATCAAACGAATTCATTGGTATTATTAATATTACAAATAATTTATATATAAGACAGTGTGAAGACAACTACAAACTAAACACAAAAATATTTTTGAAAACTACAGGCCGCCTCAGAACAGGAAACCCGGGAAGGAGGTCTGTGAAAGCTGACTTTACATTTACATTATGATTTATACTTACATCATGTACGAAATGTACTTTGCCATGAAATTAACAAATAAAACCTATAAACGACACTGATTGCATTCAGGATTCCATTGCAGGGGGATTTACAACATTTTTATATTTATACATACATATGACGTCATACATATATATACCTAGGACGTCATCTGACGCTGATTCACTTAACACTCCGATTGGACCCTTTTAACGAGTGTGAAAAAATTTGATTTACAAAAACACTGGAATTTATTTATTTACAAGGTACATATATTTAAATAAGGAAGGTTCACATTCTTTTACTGTACCTGTCTTACTAGGGGTAAGTTAGTTTACAAATATTTTAGTACAATAATAGGTACATGTTATATTCCGAAAAGATGGAAGCAAAATTATCTGATAGAATTAAATTAGGTTGGTATTGGTAACAATAGTGGAATTAGAGAACTATTGCTTCAAATTTGGGTGAGCTGACATTAACTATTATTATTATCTTTGTTGATGATTCATTGTTAAGTCAATATTTTTAATTTGTTTAGATTTAGTTGTTTAAGTTAGATATTAAATATCGTAAAAAACAGGAGTTTTTCTTAATATTATAAACAATTTTTAAACTTCCGATTTTATGTCCGGGTTAAATCTTCCCCACAGGAAAAACTAAACCCTTCCACACACTTTTCCACAAATGATCATCTAGTCAATCAACATTATGCGAGTGCATTATGTAAGCAAAATAAATACAAAACAATACAAGAACAACACGTCAACTCACCAGATATCAAATGGGAAAATAATTCACCGACTCCAGATATTTTCATTTCAGAGAGTTCGGCCAGCAAATTTTAATAAGAAATAATTATTATAAAATAATTAATAGCAGTTGACCGGCAATCAAAAGGCTGGGTGTTCAAATACCTATCGGCGGCATTTATTTTGCTCTCGGAAGATTTGTTCAATTTGTAAGGGTGTTTCAGGCTAATGCTTATTGCTCATAATAATTTATTCTTTGTGCTGTGCATAAAACCTTGTCTTATAAACATTAGTTTATCATTAAAATAACTGAATTTCTTTTTAAATTTTTAAAAATGTCCCATCGGGGGTTCGGTAGTACTTGGGCGGTGCGTGGTTGTGTTTCTCAGAGAATTCCAGTAACTTTCCGTCTTTATTTGTCACAGCAAATGCATCACAGTACAACATCGTGTAGGAGGAACACTTCCACCGTATATCGCCTTTGCTTTTCTGTCTCGGATGCGAAAATGTGAAACCATTTACTCTAAGAAGGGTCCTGCCTTGATGTTTACTCGGGATGAAATCGACTGAAACAGTAGACAGGTCAAATTAATTAAAATTAAAATAGTCCCAACCGTCTGGAATCTGCGAGAATATGGTATCCCCAATCGGGGTGTGTTGTGAGGCGAAAGGCAGTTGTGAGGCGAAGATGAAGGTGAAAAAGTACCAGGCTATTCAGACCTGGTCACCAAACACGGCTAAAGCCATTTCAAACAACAATTCGTTTCTGAATGGTGGTATTTCTAGAAGGCAATATTGAAACTCTGGAAAGTGCCGTGTTTTGTTTCTTGTATTTTTATTTCATGTGTAGGTATGTGTATTTTATGTCTAGTGTAATTTTATTATTTCTTTCTCATGTTCTAAATTATACCACATATACTTATGTAAAAGCCCTACGGGCGTAAAATTAATAAAATAAAATGTAAATAAAAATAAATTTTATTTGGGCTCACAGGAATTTGATCCCCCGACATCTAGATTCGTAGTCAAGGATTATAACCACTCATCCTAGGAGGCAGTCAAAAACAATTTTAGTGTCATTAGTTTTTAGTGTTTTCAAGTGTTTTTAGTTTTAAAATTGGTCGCATTTACGTATTTCAGATGCTTTAATTAAATACTGCGAATAGAACACATCTCGATGTTGAAATAATCGAGAATATTTTTGATAAGTATTATTTATAAGCCCAGAAAAAAATAAAGTACCAAGACTACAAAAACTGCTTTAAAATTCAAAATCTTCTACTTACCAACCCATTTTCGGTTATGGTTTTATTGGATAATGTGTCAAATTAAGTTCTTTAGAAAATTATTGTAAAATATTTAAATATTTGTGCCTGAACTTAACAAAATAAAATAAAAATTCTTACATAAATCAAAAGACAGTTTAAAAATTCTTGGAAGAACATGTTTAAAGATTGGTAGTTTACTGTCGCAGATAATCTAAAATTCAACATTTCATGCTCTTCTCACATTTGTGTTCAACCAAGCATCAGCACAAGGGAGGAAAAGTATAATAAAAAACCGATTTGACAAATATATTTACTTGGATTTCGTCAAACCAGACAAATATATTAGTACAAGAAAAATACCAACACCAATCAGGACAATTATTATACTACCAGCGTAGATCCGTGAAATATCCCGGGATATTGTGTTTGTAAATAACGCTTTCTTGTAAATGGAAATACGAAATTTTCATTTCAATCAAATGGTATGGCGATATAATATGTCAGGAAGTGTAAGAGATATTGAGCGCGTTCTAAATGGGTTAAAGCCATATCTTTTCTTCATAAGTCGAGGATTTTCAATTAGTATTAACAAACCAACATAAAACAACTGAAGAATTCGCATCATGAAGAAAATGGATCGTAACTTTCTCAGAGATGAACTGAAGATGAATGAAATATGATCAGCAGATAAATAAAACATTACAATTTTAAGGGGAAAAAATTAAAGTTTTTTTTTTAATGGAAAATTGTTATCATTTATCTACTGAAAGTGCTGCATGTTTCAAAGAATTTCGTAGTCCTTCAGAGTTTGATTATTAGTCAGTGATTTTTTGTTTGTCTTATCTTCGTCAAGGATGATCTATTATCTTGTCCACATTAGTCAAGGATATTCATTTATCTTGTCTTCCTTAGTCAAGAATGTTCAATTATCTTATTTTCACAAATAAGGATGTTCGTTTATCTTCTCTTTATTAGCCAAGGATGTTCGATTATCTTTTCTTAATTAGTCAAGGATATTCGATTATCTTGTTCATTAGTCAATGTTGTTCGTTTATCCTCATCAAACTTTGATGAATGACCCATCTGTGTTTCGGAAATACTTTGGCGGGGCGTGATTATGGTTAGCAGAGAATTCCAGTAATTTATTATGTTTATCGGTCAAGGCAAATGTATTGCAGTGCATTTTCACATAAGACGAGCATTTCCACCTGGTGCCGCCGTCCACTTTCTGTCTTTGTTTGCAAAACGTGAAGCCATTGACCATAAGAGTAATTCCTCCCTGTAGATTAGGAATGTAGAAAACTAGAACAAAAATATTCTCGTTACAAAAAAAAATTCTGGAATAAAAAAAATTTATGTAATGCGCTAGAAAACGGCGCAATGACGTCCTAAAAGAAAAAACAACTGGATTTAATTATAAAATTCCATTTTTAATAAATGATCTATTTTTTCCGAAATTATTACTCTCTTTCGAAAAAAGAAAAAAAAAATTCTTAGTAAACAACTGAAAAATATTTTTTTCCTATTTTTCTTTCTCAATGCCATTTCGAAATGGAGAACTGAAAACGTGAAAACATTATACAAAATTTGCCTTAGAATGAAGAATTCTAGGTTATTAGTACAATTGGCAAATCGATTTAGATAGTAATTGGATGCCATTGCGGATAGATTGACAACTACACATAGAAAAATAAGTATTGCTTATTTATTAAAAACCTCATTACATCATCATCCTAGTACATTCCTAATATATCGTAACACGTGTTCATGCACCTGCACCATGCCTTGATTAAATATCTATATCTATGACGGGGTGAACAATTACAAAAGTCAAAACTGCTTACTTTTCAAGAGTCAGTTTTAAGTGTCTCAAGAAAAAAAATTAAAGGCACATACATTTAAAAAAAATATGTTTATTATTATGATTTAAACACCTGTCTTAATATTTACATTTTAAATTAAAATGAACAATTAAAGAGATACATGACTTATGTTAAAAGTTGCAAATGTTCATTCACAGAAATAATGGTAAGAACATAAGAAAAATATTTAAAAAACATATAAATTACATAGTAATGTATTTGTACCAAAAAGTGCATTTGTAGCTCTAAAAAACATATAAAAAATGTACATACTTTAACGTGCGTCAGGAAAATAATAAAACAATGACGACTAAATTAGGAATATAAACTGAAAACACTAATCAATATTATGTTCATCCACAAGGTCTTGATGAGACCCATTGTTTGGGAAAGTTGGCATTTAATTACAACTGAAATTTGGCAATCTTGTTGGCAATGTCGTTTACGTAGAAAGAGTGGTCCTTTAAGTAAATATGAAAACATTAAAAAATCATCGTATGTCATTTCAAGATCACTACCTCCATGTAAGAGTGTTTATGGACCATAAACTTGCAATAAATGACTTCAATGTTTTGAGTCTCTGAAGGATTAGTTATCATTGCCGCTACGTATGAGTTCTTATTCTAACCCCCACAAGTGTCAAAATATAAAAATCACTTTGCGGACAGTTGCAGGCAAGTTATGCAGATGTTTGTATAAACATGAAGCAATTCGATTTTCACATGTGGACGGGGTAGTCTCTCTCACTGCAGCAGCTGGTACAGTTCCTTCGCTACCTAGGATTCTTGCAGCAGAGTCTCCATCTTCTGTCTTCGTCGAACGTCACAGCGGTGCTGCCAAGGTTTGTTATCTATGTGAGGATGTTGTGTCAGCGCTTTTTATTGGCAGCAGACACATGTCAGCGCTATATTGGCGGCAGACATACCTGAATGGATGACGAACCTCGTGTTGGCACAGTTGGTCTAAATAACAAATGTAGATCCTAGGAAATAAATTGTACAGCGCCCTTGAGGTGATTTTTCACAAAAACGGCGCTCTACAAATTATCCAATTATTATTATTAACATGTAGATGAATATGTGAAGTCACAAACCGGAGAAATGGAGATTATAAACAAATGGAGATTGCCGTATATTTTCTTCGGTTGCAAATTTGCATCGGAGGTATACCCCTACCGGAGATCGGAGAGCATGGACAATCGATTAATCCAATACAATTTTGACGAAATCCGTCAACTTTGGTCAGATAGCGATATTTACGAGCACGGTCAGAATATGATTCCGACATTCGATATACAAAAGCCGCAACTTTTAGCGCTGCCTCCAAGGTTTTGGATAAACTGTAAATATGCACAACTTTTTGGATAATGTCGTTCGTTATGTCAAGTAACTGGCTTATTATTGAATGGGGGTGAACTAACTAAACTAGCTCATAGAAATGAAAAAAAATCGTATTCACGATCCATAGACATATTAGTATTTTTTAACTTTTACATGACCGTGTGACGATTAAGAATTAATTCATAGAGAAATGCGCCAGTGTTGTCAGCATATATCGATTCTGATTTATTGCGTTATCAATATCGGTCTGCTTATCAATCAGCGCGACCATTCTCGGAAAATCGATATAAAATCACGCCTATCGATCCGATATTATAAAGTAATTGATTTCGCTATGCTAGAATGACAGATAATAGAATTACCATAAACAAATAAGTTACATAACATTACCAGCTACAAATGAAAAATATCAGTTCCTAATAACACAGGTATGATTTATCAGACTTAAATGCCAAGATCTGTTGAGTGAATAAAAGTACTTAATAATAATAATATAAATCCTGATTTTCTTGACTAAACTTTGACAAATGTCCCATCAGAAGTTCGGTGGTACTTGGGTGGTGCATGGTTGTGTTTCTCAGAGAAATCCAGTAACTTTCCGTCTTTATTTGTCACAGCAAATGCATCACAGTATAACATCGAGTAGGAGGAACACTTCCATCGTGTATCGCCACTGAGTTTCTGTCTTGGGTGTGAAAATGTGAAGCCATTTACCATAAGAAGGGTCCTGCCATGCAAACTCGGGATGAAATCGACTGAAACAATTTACAGGATAAATTAATTTAAGGTTAGCACATAATTTTGAGTGCCACAAAATGCTTGGAACCAGGGAGACTACGGCACACCAATTGGGGTTATTGCGAAGCCGAAGTTAGTTGTGAGGGGAAAGAGATGGGAACCTAACATTACTGCTCCCAACCGCCTGGAGCCAACGAGACTAAGGCACCCTCAATAGGTGGTGTTGTGAAGCTGAAGGTAGTTCTGAGAGGAAGGAGATGGGGGAGAGGATGGTGGGGAAGTATCTGGATATTCAGATCTAGTCACCAATCACCGCTTAAGCCATTTTAAAGAACGTTTCGATTGTGAATGGTGGTCTTTCACCACTATGTATTTTTTTTAATGAATAAATTGCGAAACAACACAAATTAATAAAATTAAATTTACTTGCGCACGGCGGAACCCGCGACCTCATAATTCGTAGACAAGGATCGTAACGACTTATCCACGGAGGTCCTCAAAATTAAAACATGAATATTATAGAAGAGATCCACTGACCGGAGTTTAGTAATTAGTAATTAAGGCGATGCACTACGTTGTGTAATATTTTAAATTGAGCCGCTATCAATAACTTACGTAGAAGGTTTAAATTCCCGCTTAACACCATCCGCCTGTTTTGATTTATGCAAGAAAAAACAGGGCCAAAAAGTGCCTTTTATTTTATTTTGTAGATGTTCAGGCATAAATATTTAATTTTTTTTTCGATCATTTTATAAATAACTTAATTTGCCACATTATACAATAAAATCATAACCGAAAATGGGTTCGTAAGTAGGAGATTTTGAACATTAAAGCAGTTTTCAAAGGCCTTTACATTATTTTTTTGAGCTTACAAAAAATACTCGATTATTTCAAAGGCCAAGATGTATTCTACTCGCAGTATTTAATTAAAGCAGAGGTTCCCAAAATTTTTTACCCCGTAGACCACTTGCCAATTTTTTTTTCCGTAGACCCCCTGCCTGCCGAATATTGAATTTTCCTAAAACTATTAACGTCCCATGTGATAATTATTTATTTTTTGTAAAACTATTCCCTTCCCTTGCCTGTCCAACAACCGGGTGGCGGTATAGTTGCTCTGTCTTTACATTGTGCAGACAGGGGCACCCTTGTGAGGTATTACACCAAATGAAAATGAAGCAGGATAATCAACGGGACATTCTTTCTGTAGCTAAGGGCTACAGAACTGCCCCTTAAGTTCTTTGTCAGTGCTTATTCCGGTCAGTTCTTCTTGTCACATGATATCCGATTCTTCAACGTTGCATTTCCATAGCCAAAATGTCCTAAAACTTAGTTTTTAAGCCTGTATGAAGTGCATTTAAATGTTGAACGTCATTATCACCCTGGACGTTTTTTTAAAAACAAGGGAACTAGGAAAATTGGCGGCTTCCAATGTGCAATGTTTTGCTTGAATATATTAATTCTGACGAGAAAAGGAACGTAGACTGTATTTATATACCTCAATTAACAACTTCACGAAATATAAAAATACAAATATCAAATAAGTAATTTCTCAGTCAGTTTCAATATTTGTGTTAGGTCTATTGTGTCATTTACGGAACTCCTAAATAGTAAATGGGGGTCCGCCCGTATGTACCCCCATTTGAATCTCGTGGACCCCCAATTTTTTTTCTCGCTGACATAGACCCCCAGCATGCCGATATCGACCCCTGGGGGTCCGCCCGTATGTACCCCCATTTGAATCTCGTGGACCCCCAAATTTTTTTCTCGCTGACATAGACCCCCAGCATGCCGATATCGACCCCTGGGGGTCCATATAGTCACTTTGGGAACCTCTGAATTAAAATATCTAAACCATTTCTAGGCGACCAAATTTTCAAACCAAAAACACATGCTTTTGCATTACTACGTATGGCATCGCCTTAAATAATTTATTTTCACAAATTAGGGATATCTCAACAAATGTATGGAATATTTCAAGATTTTTGTGATTCTAATGTCGCTAATATACCTACTATAGATTTTAAAGAAGGCAAAATCCTAAACGGTTTATATTTCACTGGTGGCATGATGACGTAGATTCCGCTTATGCAGTTTACTGGAGGCTAGCAACAACTCTTTTTCAACTGTTCTTGATATGAGTGCGGCATTTGACACTGTAGATCATAGTATTTTATTAAATGTGCTTGAAACCGAATTTGGCGTTCGAGGTGATGTACTCCAATGGATGTCATCGTACCTGTCTGGACGAGTAGCTTCAGTAACTTTCAATAAATATACATCACCTGAAACTCCCATCGAATTTGGAGTTCCCCAGGGTTCTGTACTGGGTCCCATTCTCTTCATTCTATATACTAATCGTCTCGAACGACTCATTCACTCAGCTGGCTTTGAATCACAAGGCTACGCAGATGATCGTTTGATTTTCAAGTTTTGCTCCCCGGATGAAAAAGACGTCCTTAAAAACGAGGTGGTTAGTTTCATTGACACGGTTTCAAGTTGGATGTCTGTTAATAAACTCAAACTAAATCCGACAAAGACGGAATTTATTTGGATAGCTTCTCCTGGAAGACAAGCCCTCATCGACTCCAGTCCAATCCGTATTCAGAATACAAATATAATCCCTTCTACGGAAATAAAATTTCTAGGTTTCACTTTAGACAATTGTCTTTCTCTTGAATTGCAAGTTTCAAAAACTGTAAGTGCTGGCTTTTTCCATCTAAGGCAGATAAAATCAATTAGGAGATGCCTTCCCTTTGATGGAGCAAAATCACTCATTAATTCGTTCGTTGTCTCACGTATGGACTATTGTAATAGTGCATATGCTGGCCTACCTAAAAAACAATTCAACAGAATCCAGTCCGTTTTCAATGCTGCGGCGAGAATGATTTTGGTGAATCTAAGCATTGTCGTATAACCCCGCTTCTAAGGGATCGTCTTCATTGGCTTCGATGCCCTGAAAGAATAGAGTTCAAGATCTGCTTAATG
This sequence comes from Hesperophylax consimilis, assembly GCF_061612785.1. NCBI lineage: Eukaryota > Metazoa > Arthropoda > Insecta > Trichoptera > Limnephilidae > Hesperophylax > Hesperophylax consimilis. The sequence continues at coordinate 33,438,405 of NC_142849.1, forward strand.
ACCTTCAAAGCATTGCAGGGAATGGCGCCAGCCTATATATCGGAATTATGTGTCCGACAAAACCTAAGCGATAGACAGCTTACTCTGAGGTCAGCAGATCTAGATGTTACCAATCGTTTAATCGAACTTTCTCGGTCAAATCGAGCTGTTTACTATGATCGCTCTTTTCGTGTAGCTGGCCCACTCATTTGGAATAAACTTCCCCCAGCCCTTACCAATATACAAAATTTGGCTGAATTTAAACGGGTTTTAAAAACAAAATTATTCAAAAAATCATATTTAATAATTTGAAATCATTTATATTCTCATGAATCTAAGCTACTTTTTAATATACTATAAAAAGCCAGGTTTTGAAGTTTTCCGGTAATTGTTTGGTTTCGGTTTCCTCCTTATTGTACTTTTATGTTTAATGTCCACCTATTATATAATATTTTAATGTTTTCCTGTTTTATATAATATTTTAATTTTAAAGTTCTTATTTTTCGTGCACTGTCACTGTCTTTTATTGTTGTCCACTACTAAAATGGCACTGTTATTGTTAAATTTTATTCTCTGCTTTTGTGTAAACCGTTTATTCTTTATTTCATGTTATGTAATTATTTTTTTTAAAGGAACACAATAGGAAATTTTATTTTAAGTTTATTATAGTTAAGCGCACTTGAAGTGAAACAACACAAAACTGCGCTATATAAATGTTATGTTATTATTATTATTAAACTCTCATTGGAACCCGGGACCTCCTAGAATGGTTGGCGGGCGTGACGTCACAGCCGTCTTCCGCACGAAAATAACTCCCGTTCTTTAAATTTGACAGCAATTTAAAGAACGCATCATTAATTAAATGAGATGTAGAAAATGTTTAAGTGAACATAAACATACCTTTATTACAAAATTTTTAAATGTTACAATTTAAAAAAAGAGAGGGTAACGTATGAGAAATATGGGAAGTAATTTTTATTGAAGAACATAGTAATAATACTTGGATGACTTGTATAGCGCCGTTTTTGTGCAAAAACATCATAGCAACATAGTTTGGTAGATTATATTCGCAGGTAATCTAAAATACATCTGTTCATACTCATTTGCGTCCAATCAAACATTATTTATAAAAATAATAAAAAATAAAATAAAAACAGAAATACTTGCAGAACTTAATAATTATTATAACATTATTAAATTTGATTTATTTTAAATTTATTAAAAAAAAAAAAACATTAGCAGGAAAAAATAACAGATTTCAAAAAATATATCCTTTATTTCCACTGCTACATAATATAATATGTACATACTTAAATTTCGTCAAAGAAGATAAATATATTCTTTATTTTCACAAATACATAATATAATATGTACTTAGATTTGGATTTAAGACAAATATATATTATTTTAAAAAATTACCATCACCATTCTGGATTATTATTATGCCATTATCAGGTACCAGAAAAAAATATATAAATTATAATTTTAAGAGATTTTAAAGAATAACAAAGCTGACAATGATTAAAAATTATCACGGCGTCAATTATTGGGGTGTCAATCCTTTATTTATCATCTTCTTGATTTTGAAACAATGTTTCGGAGAGCCTTGCTTAGTCCGTCGTCAGGACGGATTCTATGTGTCCATCTAAGGACAACGTCTGACGGATTGTCTCAATTCAATCAATTCAATTACGTGACGCATAGAATCAGATTCCCAATTCAACACGTCATTGATTCCTCATACTACAGTGCGCATTTCAAACGTCCTGCCCGCGGAGTGTTCGTGTAGAAAGTCAGTCAGTAAACGAAACTGATTTGCGATCTTTCGATAGGTATATAAGTTCGAGAAGCTTCAAATCATCGGGTGATTTAATAACAATTTGATAGTTTGACAAATTTTCCTTCGGCTGTTTGAAAATATTTCGGTGGATTGTGGTTGTGATAGGCGGAAAATCTTAACAGTACCCCACTTCTGGTTAAAGCAAATGCGTTGCATTGCATTTTTTCGTAGGAAGAGCATTTCCATCTTTGGCTGCCGTCTTTTTTCGTTTTCTTTTGCCAATATGTGTAGCCATTTACCATCATGAGAGATCCACCTCGGCTTCCCGGTATGTGATGGACTAGAAAAAATAATATTTAGACGAGTTAAACAAAGTCAAATTGAATATTTTATCATAATAATTATATTATTTAATCATTGAAGACAATATTAATCACTTGATGAACTGAAATGAACCCAGAACCTCTGTATTGCCGGGGTAGTGCTCTGACCACTGAGTTAATTAGACAACTTCTTTCATTTTGTACTGTTTCATACTTCGACTGACTGCCACAAACGTTATCTTAATATTTTTAGTGCAAAAACCAAATTACTTGGACACTGTAGTGCAAATATTACAAAAAATAGCATTATGGATGGTGTTGTATCCGAAACGATTGTATGAAGATTTTCAGGATATCCGTGCAGCGCACAGCTAAATGAAATTTCATGAAAATCTTCACACAAAAAACGAATTTTTGAAAAAAAAACGGTTTTTGGACTTAACCACGAATTGATGTCGAATTTATCAAACTTAGCACACACAAAAGGGGGGGTATGGTTTGGAAATGGATGGTAGCTTTCAGAAAAATGGATGGATTTAAAAGTAAATATATATTTTTTATATAAAACGTAAATCAAATTTTAAATTACAATAAAGGGCATCAAATTATTTATTTATTTATTTTATTTTATTTATTAATCTTAAGTTAGCTCACATCTTCGTGTGTGCTAATAGTTTTATAAACATATAAACATGTACATTGTTTGGCAAACATAATCTTTCTTTAAATATTTCAATAAAGTCACAAGAAAAGAAACATTAATAATTGAGATAGACATATTTTCTTAATTCATTTTTGAACTTATTAATATTTTCTATCACAGCAATTTCCTTCGGGATTTTGATATAGAGTTTAACGGCCTGGTACATCAGAGATTTTTGGGTGCTTGTTTTTTTTCTTGATGGCAATCTAATTTGCTTAGAATTTCTCGTCCCGTGTCCGTGTACCTCGTTATTGTAATTTATTTTTCTTTTCAGTTCCTTAGACATCATCCCTAAGTTAATTTTATGTATAAAAATAAGTACATTCAAATACACAGTTTGCTTCACCGTCAAAATATTCAGCTCCTTTAACATGTCTCTTATCCGTGTGTATATGTTGCGCTTAAGTATTATTCGCATTGCTTTATTTTGCAGTATTTGCATTTTTTTTCTTTTTTTTTTACTTTATTGCAGAGAAAAAGAATACTTGAACAGTAATTAAAGTGTGGTGATATAATTGTATTGTATATTATCTGGCATGTTTCTTTATTTACTTTGTTTCTGATTCTACCAAGAAATGATATTTTTTTTGCAATTTTTTTAATTGTATAGTCTGCATTTTTTGAGAAGTTCAATTTTGAGTCTATAATAACACCTAGATATTTAATTTCTTCCACTTTTTTTATGATTTCTCCATTTATAGAAACCTTTGGTTCCTCATGCGTAAATTATGCACAAATAAAGGTAAATAGGTAGGTAATAAAAAAAAAAACAAAAAAAAAACACGAACTATTATTTGTAATGAAGTATTTATTCAATGAAAAGGTAAGAATGAAAAAACTAATATCATACTAAAATTCATCTACGGTGTTAATAACCCCCTTTATTGGGAAGAAGGTGATTTGTCCTCCGGGAGATGTTCAATTTTAGAAATCTTGTTCATCAAAAAAAATATTAAAAAAAGAATAAAGCTCAAAAAATACGCTTAATTCACCTGGAAAAATAAATGTAATTTCTTAAATAGTTACAATTCGTTAAATTTATTGCCGTATCCTACAGAAGCTCTATAATCAAACTGCAATCACCTTAATAACACTCAAAACATCTTCCTTTTCTAGTCCTTTTTTCTTCCCGTACAACGTTATAATATTATTGTCATGACGTTCAGAAATTTAATTAAACTAATTAAAGAAAAATGTACTACATACGACTGGGACAAGTGTTTTTGTTTTTTGATGCAGCTAATTTAATATCAAAAACACACTTTCTAGAAACCCCTGTGGTACATACAACCACTGAATTAATGTTGTTAAATTTATTTATAATTTTTTATTGGGATTTTACAATAAAATTATAAATTTAAAACAACAGTTTGCAAAACAAAAAACATATTTTTTTCTAAAACTAAACTTATTTGCCTTTTTTAAATGCAGTATTCGGTTTAGAACATTTTTGTAATGTTTATTGTTTTTGTGTCATTTTAGCATTGGTTACCAGTTGTTTTGTATATTTGACATTGTGTTACCAGAGTTTTTTTGAGAAGATAGTGCTAGTTTATATGACACTGATTTTATCTTTTTGGGAAGACTATGATATTATTAGAGTTTATTCGCATTGGTTTCGGCTTATTGAGAAGACTCTTATGCTACTAGAGTTTATTTGTATTGGTTTAGGCTTTTCGGGAAGACTATGATGCTACTAGAGTTTATTTGTATTGGTTTCGGCTTTTCGGGAAGACTATGATGCTACTAGAGTTTATTTGTATTGGTTTCGGCTTTTTGGGAAGACTATGATGCTACTAGAGTTTATTTGAATTGGTTTCGGCTTTTTGGGAAGACTATGATGTTACTAGAGTTTATTTGAATTGGTTTCGGCTTTTTGGGAAGACTATGATGCTACTAGAGTTTATTTGAATTGGTTTCGGCTTTTTGGGAAGACTATGCTGGTACTAGAGGTTATTTACATTGGTTTCGAATTTTTGAGAAGACTATGATATTATTAGAGTTTATTCGCATTGGTTTCGGCTTTTTGAGAAAACTATGATGCTACTAGAGTTCATTTGCATTGGTTTCGGCGTTTTGGGAAGACTATGATATTACTAGAGTTTATTCGCATTGGTTTCGGCTTTTTGAGAAAACTATGATGCTACTAGAGTTCATTTGCATTGGTTTCGGCGTTTTGGGAAGACTTTGATGCTACTAGAGTTTATTTGCATTGGTTTCGTCGTTTTGGGAAGATCGTGCTACTAGAGTATTTTTACATTTTGAGGATTTCTCGCTCTTTGCTTTCGTTTATCCTCTCTCCATTCATTTCGTTTTCTCTTTTTAGCTTCATCTGACATTTCTGAAATTTTCCTTTTATGAATTCGTATTCTTTCCAAATTTTTTAAACGTATTTCCTCTAACTTTTGGGAATTTTTTTAACTTGTCGCGGTATCGTCTCACTCTTTCGACTGGGGTGAGCGCCTTTCTGTCAACAAACATAAAAATAAAAATAAAAGAGACGAAAACAGAGAACAGGTCGAATAAGAAAGATGTTATTTTTTTAATAAGTTAAAAAATGTTGCAATTATCAGTTTTTGCTAAATTCCAATAAATATTGGTAGAAAACAGCAATTGTGGCTTTCTTTTGAGTCTTGCTGTCTATTCATAAATGTTGCAATTATCACTGTTTTTGATAAATTCCAGAATAAAAATTGGTGAAAACAGCAATTCTGTCTTTGCTTTTTCTGATTTTTGCCGTCTATATTGCAACTATCACTGTTTTTGTTAAATTCCAGAACAGAAATTGGTGGAAAACAGCCATTATGGCTTTGATTTTTTGACTCTTTTGCTGTCTATACGTAAATGTTACAATTATCACTGTTTTTTTAATTCCAGAATAGACATTGGTGGAAAAAAGCAATTCTGGCTTTGATTTTTTTCAGTATTTTGCCGTTTATACGTAAATGTTCCAACTATCACTGTTTTTGTTAAATTCCAGAATAGACATTGGTGAAAACAGAAATTCTGGCTTTGAGTCTTGTGCCGTCCATACATAAAATCACATATCTACCTGTGTTTTTTTCCAACGAAAAATAACTGTTGATAATTAGTTTCAACATCGTTTTAATATTATCAAATGTCTTGTTGCCAATATAAAAAAAAAAATAATAGTATTGAGATGTTCACGGCCAAATGTATTATCATGATATATTTTTGGGGTATTATGTCGTGTTACGATTCCTCTTTCTTTAGCCTACATTTCGGACGGTGTTACAGCTTTCATCATCTGCCTTGATGATGGACACTGTAACGCTGCCCAAATCATCGGCTAAAGAAGAACACGGCACTATACTCCTAAAATAAAGCACGATAAGAAAATAATAATACACAATATACTATATAAATGAGAAAAAAAACACATTTGTTTTACACTACTTTATTGAGTTATATAGATCGACCGGTTTCGGTTGCACTCAACCTTCTTCAGGACAACGGAAATATAAACTAAATTAAATACAGAGGACAATAATTACAAGGTACACAAAATGAAAAGAGAAAGCATGTGAGAGAGGGAGAGAGCATCAAAGACAGGCTGATGGAGGGTTAGGTAGAGAGGAAGGGTGGGGGTTACATAGAGACATAGGGAACAACTTTAAAATTGGACTGTCGGTTAGTTCTAAACGTTTATTTAAAACATTAATATTTTTTTAAATTCTGAAATACTGTACTTGTCAAACACCAATGTTTTCTTTTATCCGAATATTTACGAAACGCGCGGTTTTACCTAAATAGATTGCCGGCAATAGTTGCAATTAATTTTGTAGATAACAGAGTGGCTTGGTGTATCTTCTTCGTCTTTACAATTAAGTAAAAGTTTGGCTAAGTTATTATTAGTATAGAAGGCCGGCCTTAATTCTAAAGGAAGTTTAGATGTGCTAAGGGAAGAGAATTTACTTACGTACAAAATTCTACGCCGTTGGGTAGTCAATTTATTATTCTTATTGATAGTTGGTAGGGCATTGTATTGAAATTTATTTGTAGCGATTTTCCTCTGTATTTAATTTAGTTTATATTGTCCTGAAGAAGGACAATGAAGGTTGAGTGCAACCGAAACCGGTCGATCTATATAACTCAATAAAGTGATTTAAAAAAAAAGATATAATGTCAAGCCACAAAGTGTATGCTTTCTTCGATAACATAATATACTCAAATTGAGAACACATGTGGAAGAACGACTTAACCTACTTTAAGTTGTTTATCCATCCGATGCATATTTAGTAAGTAGGTACATCGCATGCCTCAGCTCTGTCATCGCACAAAAATGATCACTCTACATTGTTAACTTCTCTCGCCTAACGTTAACGCCTCTCAAGTTGCAGTTATAAACAATCCCCACTTGCCACCATTGATGCTATTCTTGCCTCACTTTCATCTGTGAGATTGCCATTTTCGTTAAAAAGTCAGCATTTCTGTAACAGCTGATAAAAATTTATTAACTGTTTATTTGATTCAGTTGTAAAGTGAAAAAGAAGATGTACATGGAACATTTTTTAAATCCTTTGTTTTGGTAAAGAAACTTCATAGCTTCACTCATTTTTACTCTTAGGGTGGAAGAACGATTTACCGAAGACCATATGCGAATAACTAATTTTTAATCTCATTTTAAAGCTGAATTTAATAAAAATTCTAAGCAGATGAAGAAAACCTTTCAAAAGTTTAAAAACCATTGCAAAACTCGCTTTTGTGGGTTAGGTTTTTCTTCCACCTTTGTCCTCAATAATCGCTAACAATTAATGCATTATGGCATTATAACCAAAATGCCTTCCACTTTATATAGCTTTCGTAATTGAATTAATCTATAACTTAATAAAGGACCCATCTGGAGAGCGAAAGTACCTCGGTGGTTCATGATTATGACTGGTGGAGAAATCCAACAAGTCAGTGCCCTTTGTCCAGGCAAAGGCATCGCAGTGAGACTTATTGTAGTAAGAACTGCACTTCCATCTTGTCCTACCGCTTGACACGTTCCTAGGGTTGGAGTAGGTGAAACCGTTCACCATCAGCAGGTTCGTTCCCTTCTTGTTTGGGATGAAGAAAACTGAAACGGATTTGAATGATTAGCGACGGATTTCATGGAGAAGTTTGGTATAAAGTAAACTGAGACGAGTTTAAATAATAGGCACCATTAACTTCAAGCAAAGGCGTGTCAGTGAAACTTATTGCATCAGGTGAAACCATTTACCATCAGTTGGTTAGTTCCCCTTATTATTCCGGATGAAAACTCCAATTATTAGCAACGGATTTCATGGAGAAACTTGGGATAAAGTAAACTGGAACGGGTTTGAATGATTAGCAACGGATTTCATGGAGAAACTTGGGATAAAGTAAACTGAAATAGGTTTGAATGATTAGCAACGGATTTCATGGAGAAACTTGGGATAAATTAAACTGAAACGGGTTTGAATGATTAGCAACGGATTTCATGGAGAAACTTGGGATAAAGTAAACTGAAACGGGTTTGAATGATTAGCAACGGATTTCATGGAGAAACTTGGGATAAAGTAAACTGAAATAGGTTTGAATGATTAGCAACAGATTTCATGGAGAAACTTGGGATAAAAAAAAACTGGAACGGGTTTGAATGATTAGCAACGGATTTCATGGAGAAACTTGGGATATGTAAACCGAAACATTTTTTTGTGATAGTAACAGCTTTCAAGTGAAGGAAATCAATAGTACTTGTTGCACTAGGTCTAGGTGAAACCATCCATCATTATCAGGTTTATCCCCTTCTTGTTGGGGAGGAAGTGAACTAAAACGTGTTGAATGATTAGGAACTTATTTCACGGAGAAGCTTGGGTTACGGTAAAAAAATGGATAGATGTAATAAACTGGAACTATGTTTAATGATTAGCAACCAATTTCGTGGAGAAACTTAGGATAAAATATAATTAATTGGATGAAACAGAAGCTTTGCGTGGCAACGAATTTTAAGGATGAATTGGCACAGAGAATACTTACTGATATGAAATATTGGTAATTTATTAAAAATCTGGTAAAATTATACGTTTTTGTGTTAAAAACGGGACTGGAGGCCTAAAAGAATGATTTGACAAATTTCATAAAAAAAACTATCAGTAAGGCAAGAATACGTTACGAGGAAGTCGGAACACGTGTTCTTAAAAATAATAATATTTTCGCATCTCGTCCATTATATTTTTTCGGACAAGGCTGTATATTCTGAATGACTAATATTTTATTAGGATCTTCATAAAAAAAGCCGTACTCATTTCTCTCCGTGTAGTAAACGAAATATTGGAATGAAATAAAACAAATTAATTTTCAAGTTTTCCAAAAAAAATGTTTTAATGAAAAAAAATACTGTCACACCATTTTACAAAACTTTTACACATATTTATATTTTGACGGCCTCCGTGGTCGAGGGGTAAGCCTCGTAAACCGTAGGTCGCGGGTTCAAATCCCGGCGTTAGCAAGTAATTTTTTTTAATCTATTTTAATTATATTTCTCAATTTAATAATTTAAAATAATATAAGGTATACTTGCGGCACGTTCCAGAGTGGAAGACTACCATTTGAAATTTTGCTTGAAATAGCTTTAGCCATGTTTGGTGACAAGTAATGAACCCATTTCCTCCCCTCCCATATTCCCATACTCCCAGATTCCATAATCTCACTGGCTCCAGCTGGTTGGGAGCATTCGCATTAAAAAATACCATTAAATAAAATCACCGTCAATTGACCAATCAAGTCTCTGGTCTTAAAACAATAATATTACAACTATATACGTCTCTGTAAATAAGTATATAGTGCAAAAAATCAAAACGTTCCTACAAAATTATGTCCGACCATCGATGTATTAATTAATAGCTAATTACAATCTAAAAATAACCACACTTCAACAATACAACTCACCTTCGAATTCCGTCGACTCACTTAGAAAGCATAGATAATACAAATGCAAGTTCCCTACAATATAAAACAGAGTACGAAGTTATCCCTCAAATCCCATAATGTAGTTTGCTCATTTATCGGCCAACAAGAAAGCCTAAACAGCACGCGTCACAAGATATGGATATGAACTCAACAATCGAAAACCTTATAAGAGTTTCATTGTATTAAAAATGTATACAAACACAGCTACTCCATAACCGAACCCCCAATATATAGAAAATTTTATAATTGCTACACATATACAGACTTACTAATAAAAAACTGTAAATTCTATTTCGAATTATTTCTAATAAAAAATGTCTAATTGGCTGCGAAAGAGCTGGCAACGCATGAGGTTCCCGTTTTGAAAAATTTAAGTTATTTCTGACATATTAGTTTTTAATTCACTGTTACCGCTTGAATTTACCGAGAATTCCACGAAAGTTATATTATTAATAGAGACACCCATTCATGGCTTTAATTTTTAAGAAATGTGGCATATATTATTGAAAAAATAGCTTTTATAGCTTTAATTTTGCGTTTTCATAGCGTTCATAGCTAAATAGGATAACGTCAAAGAATGGGAGTCGGCAAGAGGGAATAAACAATAAAATTAGCCAAATCAATTGACACAAGTTTATTGTATTATTGATTTAAACTCAACATTTCACATATTTCTACAGTGGAGTGTGTCATGTTCGTTCTACCATCTGAAATCTTTCTGCGTCTACACTATTCACAGGAAAAACACAATGTATCGCTTTAATTCACGAAAATATCATTATTGCTATGAATGGGTGTTTCTAATTATTAATAACAGAAAGAAATCAACGTTTATATTGCGCTAACGATAAATTCAAAATTTCATTTTTTGTTATTCTCTGGGAATTATTATCATTTTTTTAAATATATTTTTATAGTATAAACGAGATATAAAGTGATGTGACAATTTTCTTGCAGATTCCCTAAATAAAAGGAATGTGTTTTCAAAATTTACTATTTGCTACAATTTTTCCACGAAAAAATTTAAATATTTAACTAGTATATTTAAAATATAAAAATCTAAAGGGTAATTTTATCTAGTTTCTTAAAATGGTATTAGCTTTTACGACATCTTCAAAACGAAGAAGTTTAGCACATTTAAAATACCTTGGAAATATTCAAAAATTCGATGAGAAATATCAAGTTTATACAACAGATAAACAACCTTTATTGACTGTACAAACAAAGTATACATCTTTCCATGAACTATTATATACATTTTTTAAATATTCTTCACGTTTTAGTAAGACTATTAAAGTTTAACATATAGTCCTTCTTTAGTTCGGTGATATTGCGGTGGGATATGATTATGAACTCCAGAACATTCCATCACTATTTCTCCGTTCATTAAAACCAAGGTAGAACATTGTCTGCTTGTTCTCGAGGAACACCTCCAGCGGGTAATTCCTTTTGCGTTCGTCTCCTGGCGGTTGTAGGTAAATCCATGTAGCATAAGCAGTTTCTGCCCTCTCTTGGATGTAACATATTGAACTGAAAATAAGAATATTGAAATATTTACACGAATATAAACAATGCCATATAAGTCCGATCTTATAGGAAAAAATCCGCACGGAGAAAACTTGTTAAACGAAAAATTGTTAATTTATTAAAAATCTGGTCAAAATTATGAGTATTCCTGCTAAAAACGGGACTGCAGGCCTTTAACGAATGAATCGACAGATTTCCTAACAAAGTATCGGATGTTGGATTAACCCGGGGCGAAAATCCGAAAACATGTATCTTTAATTGCCATTTTCTACAGCACGGCCTGTATTAAAATGAAGATGGCGGTGCTCCGACACATTTACAGCAGAATAATTATTATAAAACAGTGCAATAAAACTATCACGTAATTTTCAAATGGAAACTGTTTTATTAGTTTTGTAACGCAAGTTCGCGGATAAACAATTTAATACACAAATAACTATATAATGTATGTCTAATAATTAAAAACTATATTTGTAAACATTTATTTAACATGAATTATATTGACCCCGGTACAATTTATCATACATTTTTCGAACAAATAGTATTTTAAAGGCAAACGTTTTGTTTATTCTAATCAGAATTTAAATAATACTTCGCTGCAGGATTAAATTTCATCGAGTCATAAATATTCCCCGAACTCTTTACACGACCATGTTCAACTATTTGGGCCATTCAAACACTTGTATTAACTTCCAACACTAATTTGCAGGGTTTCATAAAGTACTTCTTGCACACTTGCAAACTGGAGTTGCCTACCTTGAAGAAATATTGAAAGGACTTCCTCACTGGCACCAGTCCCATCCCTGATTTGCCTTTTTTTTTAATTTTGCTTGATTTTACAGTTCCACGTATGTGCAAATTTTGAACAACACCATCATGCAATTTCCAAAATGACAGAAGAATATGGTTTCTTTCATTTCCGGATATACTGTTGATGTACTTTCATCTGCAATCACATCATTATCCGTGAATTTCTTCCCAGATGTTATTTTGCCACTTGCTTGTGTATACGATTGTATGGAGTTCCTGTGTTTTTTGACATTAATTTTCCATTTTTCCTTGTTTTGAGGTCGTTTTCTTTCTCTCAGGTTGATGGTTGATAGTTTCTGAGGGCAGCCATACTCTTTCAAGCTTCACTTGACTAGTATCGGCGGCATTACAGATAGTTTCTGGATGGCATCAGCTGAAAAACACAACATCTTAAGATCTCTTGAAGACTTTTAGAAGACACTAATAAAAATAATAATAACACAGGGGTCATTCCTGACGTGATAGAGAAAAACTGGAGTCATTTTCGAATTCAGATGCCAAAATTTAGTAAAAAATAAGTCATATCTAACTTAACGAAAATGCTGTTCCTGGCTAATTCCATATAACGAGGCAAAACCTAATTTATTGGTGCGGCTCCATTAAACGATATAATTAATATTTCTTTCCAAGTGTTTTTATTATAAGGAATAGTTTTATGTCATGCGCAAATAACAGAAACTTATGCGGTTTACGAGAATAATACAGGACCAACGTTCGACCCCTGTGGAACGCCAGAGTTTGTGATTAAATTTGTCGAGTGGACAATACCACACATTACGTTTTGCTGTATATTTGAGAAATAACTTGGAAAGAGATTGTGTCGTAGAACTCGTAAAATAAAGAAGAACACGAGAAATTTAAAACTTTGAATTTTCAATACAATACTGCATTCACGAAATTTAAATGTGATGGATATCAAAAACATCAGGCGAGCATAAGTAAGATAGAGCATTGGGCTCTTGAACTAAATGGAAAATTTGTTTCCATTTAAATTTGTATGGAAGGCACTTCTAGTTTTCTTCTTCATTATATGATTGAACTCGTAAAAAATGCAAAATCTTATTCAAATCTAATCGAAGGTTATGATGTAATGATGTAATAATATTTTTAGTTATGTACCTAGCATCGGATTTTAAGGAACGTCCCATCTCCAGCGCTGATGTATTTGGGTGCTTGGTGATTGTGCGTTCCTGCTTGCTCAGTCACCGTATCATTGTCCGTTGCCACCACAGCCCCGCAATTTTTCGTGTAGTAGGAAGAGCACCTCCATCGTGTGATCCCCCTTGTATTTGTCTTCAGCCGGTGGAAAGTAAAGTAATTTATCATCAAGAGTTTCTGCCCTCGCTCGGATGTAATATATTCAACTGAAAAAAAAATTAAGTTAAAATACCTATATTCTTTACATAATACTAATAAAAATAAGTGTTTTATAATCATCCTTTTTTGTAACAAATAGTGAGATATAATGATTTCCTCACTGGGATCTCGTGCTGAGGATTTCAATTTCATATTATTAAAATATAATAGTGTTTTTTCTGAAAAAAATATAAATCTATTACTTTGTTCAGTTAAGTGGTTTCGGTTTCAGTCTGTATTTGGTGCCAGTATGGTATTTCTGATCTCCCTATGTTTTGTATCCAGCTTTTTATTTGAAACTTATATGTTCAAATTTTTTTGTGAGTTTTGAATCAGAGTTGTAGAGTTTAGTACCATTGTACAGAAAACTTTTTGCTCAAATATTGTATTTATAGTTGTTTGTTGGGTATGTTTTTGACCCCGAGATATACGTGTTGTTATTTCTTGTGTTTTGTATTTATGAATGAAAAAGAGAACTACTTTAAAAAAGAATTGTTTAATTGATAAGATGTAAAGTTTGTTGGAGGGTGGTCAATGCTAGTCCTAATAGGTGCGACGAATCCTTGTGTTAGCAAGTAAAAGTTATCTAAACTGTCTTATTTCACATTTGATTCATATAAAATAATATTCTTGTAGTGTTTTTGCAGCACGTTTCAGAGTGGTAGATACTCTTAGTATCGCCCTGGTGAAAGACCACAATTTAAAGTAATGTAATGTCAATAGTATATGTATTAACATATAAATAGTAGAGTATACTGCTGATAATTCCGTTGTTCCTCTGTTAGTACTTAATTAACGTTACATGATATATTAATTTAATTTAAAACATATTTACTCACAAAAATTAGAAATTAGATAAAGTGTAAAAACCAGTTGTTTCACAGAATTTGAATAATTCATAAAATATCAAATATTTTTTTCAATTTCTATCTAAACACTGTTATTATTTCAGTTCTGTGAAGCAATTGGCTCAAAGATATAATAACAGAACTTTCACAGAAATAAAATGATAAATTTTTCAAATTCCGTGAAACAACCCTTCATATTTTTTTATTTAAAAATCTCCAACGCGCATTCTAATTGTTTGAAAATCATTGTTTTTATTATTTAAAGGTGTATTGATTGTAACTCAAAGGACGGGTTGTTTCGGAGAATTTGAACAATTCATCAAATTTCAACGTTAATTTGCGAGTTCTGTGAAAGTCCTATTCAAGTTCTGATATTATATCATTATAGGCTAGTTGCTTGACAGAACTGAAATAATAACAGAACTAGAAAATATCTTTCACAGAACTCGCAAATTAACGTTGAAATTTGATGAATTGTTCAGATTCTCCGAAACAACCCGTCCTTAGTAATAATTAAAAAAAAGGTTTTATTAGGTTGGTAGCAGGAGTCGGGGACGCCCGAGGAAGACATGGCACGATCAAGTGAATCGGATACTCGAGTCGGGCCATGGCAAGAGTCAGAATAATAGAAGAGTATGTACGAATGTGAATGAGGCAAGAAGTGTGTGCCAAGACCAAGCTATTTGACGGTCCGTCCTCTCTGCCTTCCCCTGCGGGGATTCGGCGTGAAGGTTAGTTAGTTAGTGAAATTGTTATTTATTTAAAGAAAAAAAATCAGAATAGTACATATTATTTTTAATTAATTAAAATATACCTACGCAATTATTTAAGTCGAACTGGATTTGGTTGTGACAACGGGAGATAATTGGCGGGGACGACAAGGGCCGATTAGACAGGCGATAAAATGTTAATTTTAACAACGAAAACCAAAATACATATATTTTCAAATACGAGATTTTTAGATACGAACATCCATTTAAATTTCATCTTTGTTTTCGTGAATGAATGAATGAAAATCTTGGATGTGGAAATTAACCAACTTCCCGACATCCTATTAAACTAAAACTCATCAGATAGACTCGTTGTCGACTACAATGAATTCTATCAAATTTTGGTGGCAATCATGCATGCATAGTATACACGCATTTCTCTGAAATTGGATGACATTACATCAGATAATATACGAAATAAATGTCGGTCCTAACCAATCCGCATTTTGCTCAGTTGTTATGTTAGCGAGGGTGACTCCAGTGTCTGGGGAAGAAGGTCAATCCTAAGTAAAACAATTTATTTATTTATTTTAGTTATAAATATATTGTAAACATTCACAACAGTCAAACCAAAAAAAATACATCTATTAATAAAACTATAGTAAAAAAGACTTCTTGTTTACGGGTTGATTATTTATTGGTGGAATTGTTTTTTTTTTGTTACTATTTTAAAAAATTCACATATTCATAGTCATCATCACTAGGTATTCGTGTTCCAAGGCTGACTGAAAGTTGTTTTATGGGTGTTACGTCATGATTTTCTCAATATTTTTTTTTTTTTTTAAAGAAAGACAAACATTCACGGGTTACGAATAACCTGACAATATTTGAAAATCTCCTACTACCACCACAGTAAGCTGAAAATGTTGCTTGTGTTGTGATGGAGGACTTAGCCAGCCGAGGAATTGAACACAGTACGCCTGAGTGGGACCCAAGCGCGATGTTAACTCGGCCACCGACCGGTCAATTCGATACATTTATATTAGTTTATATATTTATGAACTAATAAAAGGAATAGAAAACCACACAGTCACAGAACTGTTTAATGTGTAGAGGAATGAAAATGTATTTTGAGATGTCTGAAAATGTGAAATGTAAAAACTCGTCGGGTTCCCACTCGGGTGGATTCAATTCCTAAGCTGGCTAAGTCTACCGTCATTTCACAAGTATGGGACAAGAAATTCAGGTGTTTGACTTCGTCAGTGTAGAGCGAGACAGATATGGAATAGTAGTATAAAAACTCATGCATTAGCTTCATCTCTCTCTCACATCCCAGCTAGCAACTAAATAGCACGCATACGTAATCTTTGAGCACTTTAAACAATAATCTCTAAAGTATCAAGTATCATTATATTAATAATCCAGAAACGTTATTATAATGGTGGCACAGCCATTACAACAGTTATAATAACAACCAGTAACATCTTCAGCTCTTAATCAGTGGCGGCTCGAGACTTTTGGGTGTACTCAAAGATATTAGAAGAACGAGATATGCTATGTTGGCCGCCGGACCGTAGCCGGAGTACTACCTAATTAGGGTACTTTGAACGGTATCGGGACGTGTACGCACAGAAATCTGTTATATGTATTAGTGCGGATACCTTAGCGTAAGCGAAGGTGTGCAGTAGTATTGGTGAACAAAACCGGCGACACTCAGCAAAACAATTCCACTCAGTACGAACTGCTCATAGCACATCTCGTTCTTCTAATATCTTTGGGTGTACTAGTGCTAATGTTACCAAAAAGGCACTATTGATATTGTTGTAACTGGAAAGGATTTTTTTTCCATAATTAGATTTTTGTATGAAGATTTTCAGGAAATCCTTAAAGCGCACGGCCCATAGAAAAATTGAAATTTTTCTGAAAATCTTCATACAAAAAATCGAACTTTCGAAAAAACAGGTGACTAATTATTGCTTATAATTATTCCTTATCCTTTGGGTTATGCATAAAACTTTGTTTTATAAACATTAGTTTATCATTAAAGAAAATAATAAATCAGTAATGTCGAATTTTTCAAACATATCGCACTGAAAAGTCACGAGCCGTCACTACTTTTAATTATGGTAGTAGGATAGTTTCAAATATTGTCAACTTATTCGGAACTCCTAACTATGAATGTTTATTTTTCTTTTTAAAATTGAAAACATTGTAATATTATAAAAATAACCATGCATGTAAGTACAATTTAGATTACAACCTATTATAATGAATTCAAATTTTTAAATATATTCCATCTGCAGTACGGTAGTAATTTGGTGGTTGGTGATAATGCTCCCCACTGCGATCCGTCGGTATTTCATTAATCGTGTACACCACCGCCCCACAATGCGTTTTAGTATACGTGGAACATCTCCAGCGAGTATTTCCTGTAGAGTTGGTTTTTTGACGGTGATACGTAAAGCCGTTCATCATCAGTAGCTTTTGTCCGCACCGCGAGGAGACGTACTCCACTGAAAATATATTATAACTAGTAGTTCTGTGAACTTTTTAGACCTAGCGGCCAAAAAATAATTAATTCTAATATTCTCTTATTTAATACATAAAAACCAAAATCTCCTCTGAAATCATAACATTTGTAAGTGGGTACTTAAAAATACCCACATACTTCAGTACTTTGAACTTTTTTTTCAGTTTGCCACTATATACAAATTATTTTTTTAATTTTCCGTGTTGTTTTAGAAACTAAATAAAATTATCTTTCCGGTGTACGCATTTAAAAAAATACTGTTTCTAAATAATAAAATTTTAATATCAAACGTAATTTTTTTTATCAAAAACGATAAATACATTTTTAATTAATCTTTTACTCCAATCGTAGAAAAATTAAGAGAACTCGATATTTCGAAAACACAATCGTTTTGTTTGGGGAATTTGTAAGAAAACTATAACTTCACTTTATCTCGTTCATATGATAAAAAATATTTTTTTGAAAGTTAAAGAGTTAATGCTGGAAAGAATTGTTATTTCTCTTTCTAACGTCAAAAAATTACTTATTTCCGAATAATAGAAAAAAGATAAAAAATACTTTTATAAAATATGGACGCCCGGTCATGTATGACCCAAAAACGCTGGAGGAAATTGGGATTTATACAATTCGTCCAAAAAAACGCCACTATCTCAATGACTATTATTTTCCAAACTTTCTTCAGGCAAGTAGGAAACATAATGTTGAAAAAACACGAACAAGAAAGTCCACATTCTCCCGCTGGCAAGCAGTATATGAATTATAGATGTAGGCTCTATGGCTATTATCAGTCTAAATGTTCCAAAGTCGCCACATAACGTTGGGTTTCCTAATATTATTGGGAAAATTATTTTTGTTAGCGTTCGCATCAACAGCGGCGTTATTTCTAACAGTTGCATTCAACAGCTTACAGTCACTAACGATAACAGCTTGGTGTATTTTGAATAGGCCACTTGCATGTATTTTATAATGACATGGAAAGAATACTGTGGATAGATCTATTACCAAATTTTCTAAATTACTAAAATAATTAGTAACTGTGCGTAAAAATGACCAGTCTATGATTTTGTTTATTAATGTTTTTATAAAATTCCATAATATAGCAACACTGAGACATTTTGAATTTGAAATTTAACATTAATTCACTTATTTCTGTGCCTGCAAACGTTGTTTTACGAAATCACAAAGTTATCTTATGATTTGAAAAATGGTTGAAATTGGTTTTGTTCGGGGTCAGTCTGACAATTTAAACGTGAATTAAAAATTTAAATAAGATGCAGGAGGCCTATTGTCATCAACGCCCAGTACTGAGTTCAATATAACAGTGATCGCTTCTAAATACTTATTGTTCTTAAAATCACGACTGAAATAACATTGTAAATTGAAGGGCAGTAAGGGGGTGGTAAAAAATGAAATGTGAAGGAGTTTTTATATTATGAATAAAAGTTTGCTGAAAAATTGAAAAATGTATTATAAAAATAACCAAGTATATAATATTAGTTTACATGCCATGTAATGTGATCTTAGTAAACAAAAAAATTATAAACTTGTCGAATTCCAAATAAATATAAGCATTAATTAGTCGCCCGAAATATTAATACAAATTGAAAATATTTCCCGAGTAAAAATAAATGCCGCCAACGGGAATTGAATCCGTGCCTTCTGATGTCCGGTCAGGTGCTCTGTATCCACTGAGCTATGTCGGCTTATTTCCAACCCGCCAAATGATTCAATATGTACTAGTACCACAATCAACAATTACTGCTTATTATATTTTTTCCACCTGTAAACAACCAAGTTTATTTTTGTAGGAAAGGCTTTGTAAGTGCTAAATTTCTCACTAGATGGCGTCGAGACATATGATATCTTCATTTATTGGTGAAATATTTTTGACTTGTCAAATATTATTATTTTTTTAATGATAAACTAATGTTTAGATATTTTCAAATTATATTAATATCTCGGGCGACTAATTATTGCTTATAATTATTTGTTATCCTTTATGCTATGCATAAAACCTTGTCTTATAATCATTAGTTTATCATTAAAAAAATAATAATTGTCGAAATCCGCTGATTTCAATTTGAATATCAAATAACAACTATTTAAGTAAACATGCACAAAATAGGTTTTAAGGGTTTAGTTAGTGTATATTTCCTAAACTTCAAACCTAACTATGATTAAGAAAAAATAGAACTTTAATGCAACTCTTACCATCTCCCACAACTTTAATAGTTATATCTTGTAGTAATTTAGTAGAAACCAAGCGCTGTTTAAATTTATTTACATATTAAACGTGCAGCGGAATTAGACAAGATTAATCAAATAATATTAAACAATTTAGCATGTTAAATACATCCCATCTGAAGTGCGGAAGTATTTCGGTGGTTTGTGATAATGCTTCCCAGAGCACTTAGTCAATATTTTATTTTTCGTTTCCACCATCGCTCCACAGCAGTGTTTAGAATACGTGGAACATCCCCAGCGCGTAGTCCCATCAGAATGTTTGTTTTGACGGTGATATGTAAAGCCGTTTAGCATCAGTAGCTTTTGTCCGCACCGCGTTGAGACGTATTCGACTGAAAACATATTAAATACGCAGGTTAGGTATATTACTAAAGTACATCTGTTCTACTAAAGATAAGGAATTGTCCTTAACCTTAAAATTAACGATTTTTTCTGTCATCCGAGAAAACTGGTATCACAGTTAATGAAAAGGTAGTTCATATTGAGGTTATGGACAATTCCTTATCCTCAAGTAGAGCCGGAATCACACCTAGTTAACGAAAAAGTGTTTGACTTTAAGTCAAGTAGAACCAAAATCGCCCCTGAAGCTTCTTCACTTCTCATGGTCCCGCGCTTCCTTATGGAGAACGGGACACCGACTAGACGTTCCCGACCCTTCTTATACCTTCAGTTCAAGACATAATCGGTGATAATGTCTAAATACTGATTGCAGAGATTGCCCGATGGTTCGTCCTGCTGGAAGCTCTTCCGGTTTTTGTGCAAAACGTCCTGCCGGAATACTACCGCGAGTCCTGCTGGCAGTACGTGATTTGTATGGAATTACTTCCTGGTCCCTCCAGCCTCGCCATGACGTTGAATGTGACCTTGAGTGCAGTGACGAAACGCCTTGCTGAGGTCTCGTGAGTGTAATGGTGTAGGCTTGCATGACAAGAAACAGTGTTGGACGTCTGGAAGTGGTTACTATAGAATAAATTATGGGGACAATTATGGCTAAAAGATATAAAGATGTGATTCTGGAGCAAAATTATTACCCAACATCAATGATTTGTTAGAGGGTGACCGTAGTAGATGCATCTTCAATGCAATTCTAAATATTTAATTTAAATCTTTGTAATTAATAAATGGTCTGTGTTTTAGCAAGTCGTTGATTTATTCAACAGTTTTGTTGATTTTAAAAATAAAAATACATATTTAATATGATAGGTTGTTGAATTAATTAGTTAACATAATTACAGTTAAACACCAAGATGATTTTTTGTCATGTGGCGGAATAGTCATGGGTCATAATGCCATTGACGAATAAAGATATAACTTCGCCGTGTATTAAATAAGATAGGTCTTTTGTCGCGGTTGGTTAAGGTTATATTGGAACCAAGATAGTCCTTGAACAGAATCTGCCAGGCCAGATTTTTGTCACGTCTTCAATGGGTCATCCAAGGTTCAAAGCTTTATATAAGTTCCACCAGATGTGCAGTAATATGTAGGCGGTCCATGGTTGTGTTGTGCGGCGGCCTCTAGATTGGTAACAAGCCCTTTGACGACTAAAGCTACTGCTTCGCAGTGGACGCTGGCATATGAGGAGCATCTCCAACGAGTTATTCCCTTGGAGTTGGTTTTCTGGCGGTTGTAAGTGAACCCGTTTATCATCAGCAGGTTTTTGCCGCTCTTGGTTGGAATGTAACGAACTGGAAGATAAACAATTTGTGGATTAAGCGAATATTTTGACTTATTCATGCACGATTTATGGTTGTTAAAAGCAACAATATTTTTTACGTATTCATCTTACTGAAAGAATTAAAACAAAACAAAAATGTTCGCTAACAAAGAGGGAAAATATTTTTCCGTTGTTATTTTATTTATTTGCTGTGAAAAAACAAGCGATATTTTCCCTAACATTGATTATTTTACTCCTATTCCTTTTAGTTTTTTTTTATTTTCCCCACTTATTTTGGATTTTGGATCAGAGTATTTCTTCCTACTAGCCTGATTCAAATGTTCTACATTGTTTAGAACTTCAGAACATAAAAATTATAATAAAATACAAAATTCTACAAATAAATCAAAGCGTGCGATATAACTAGGAGCCACATAGGGTTAATTAAATATACCTATGGTGAATCGGTTGACTTCTACGGTTAATCAGACGACACGTAGAGTTGCCTAGATACATTAGACGATATCCTGGTGTCCTTATATAATATGTCGCGTACTTTTCCATAAACTGGTAATTTTATACCGAGTAAAACGCTGTTGGGGAGGGATGTAGGAACTATTAATTTTAGACGCTAGCAAGATATTTTTAGTCGCCACACTGGGACGCATGCGCATTCCGGCGAGTCAACGGTGCATTTTGAAAGCCATTGCCGGAACCATATTATGTTTCGAGCGGTTTGAAGGGCAACGCGTAATTCCAGTATAATAACCCCTTGCGTTTTAGGAACCCTTTGACAAGTCGCTTTGTAAATTTGTGTTTAGTTAATCTTTAGAAAATATAATAACTTCATTTAAAACGCATCTTTAGCAAAAAGCATATTAACTCTAAACTTATCCGCGATACGTAGGTCTAATGACCCCTGGGTGTCGTCTGATTCACCCTAGGTGTCGTCTAATGAAACAAGTGTGTCTTCTGATCAATCCTATGTATCGTCTGATTAACCCTTGGTGTCACCTGATTAACCCAAGGTGTCGTCTGATTCACCCTAGGTGTCGTCTAATGAAACAAGTGTGTCTTCTGATCAATCCTATGTATCGTCTGATTCACCCTAGGTGTCGTCTAATGAAACAAGTGTGTCTTCTGATCAATCCTATGTATCGTCTGATTAACCTTTGGTGTCACCTGATTAACCCAAGGTGTCGTCTGATTCACCCTAGGTGTCGTCTAATGAAACAAGTGTGTCTTCTGATCAATCCTATGTATCGTCTGATTAACCCTTGGTGTCACCTGATTAACCCAAGGTGTCGTCTGATTCACTCTAGATGTCTAATTAACTATATATGTCGACATATAGGGTTCATTAGACGGCGCCTAGGGTTAATTAGACGAGACCTTATCAGAGGTAAGAAAGTGCTTTTCTTTTCACCTTAGCAACGCCTAGCCGTTGCTTGAAATATTTGTTGTGTGTTGTTGTCTCACATGATATAAGTAAACAAGGAGAAGAAATTCAGCCCGTTCTAGTATAGAGTAGCAAGTATCGAAAGGACACGGGTTCATGTCCCGTTGGCGTCATGTATCTTTTATCAGGAGATTTTTCAATGTGGATGAGTGTTTCAGGCTAATAATTATTACTTATAAAAATAATTGTTACAATTATTTTTCATAATCGCGTTCGAATGGTTTCAGTTGATGACGCTAATGTGTTGTAAGCTGTTTTTGTCTGTGGCCAGGAGTGGCTACAGTAGCGAAATCAAAGCGTTTATTTTGAAATGATTTTGAATAAAGATAAGTGTCTATGATAAAGACCAACATACAAGGGGCTGTCTTTGTTGAACTGCTCTGAAAAACCGGTTTTTTTATCATTCGTAATTTCGAACATACGAAAGGAAATTAATAAAACACCAACAAATATATCAACTTCTTCTATTTGATAAAATATATTATTATTTAACCTAAGTACAACTTTTTGGTATATATTACAATAAATTATAAATATGGCGTAGACAAGTACATACTTCCATTTTATCACAATATTTCTTTAAAAAATATTTACTTTCGTTAATAACACTAACACGTACTGTGCATAACTTTAAAGGCTTATGCACGAAGAACCCCATAAAGTATTAACTTGAAAAAAACAGAAGTTTTTATGCAAAAATCAAGCATGCTGTTAGAATGCAGCATTGTGCATTAAAATCTTTCTTATAAGAAAAAATAAATCATTCTTCTATAAGAAGTGCGTTTTAAATCTTCTGTAAAACATAAAATCTTTTTCTAAAGTACGTAGGCCAATGTCCTATAATGGCATAGTACATATTATATTGTGCCATCTATTCGTACATCAATAGTTGCACTTTCGTCCGTGATCCTCTTCGGTTCAGCACCATTTCCTTTCCTACCTTTCTCTTTCAAATTCCTCTCTTCTCCTCTCGCTCTCTTCACCTTCGCAATATTACCTATATTAACCCTTAAATGCATCTTGCGATAGACAACATACCATTATATTATCTCACCAACAAATTTGTGTGCAGAAAAAACTATGATAAAATAATAGTATTAATTATGGTTATCAAGTTTTATTTGTAGAATTCCATTTTAATTTTAAGCTTTTCTATTGAACAATTATTTTATAAACAATAATTATTAGCCTGAAACACTCATCCACATTGAAAAATCTCCTGATAAAAGATACATGACGCCAACGGGTGAAAAAATTTCAGGTGAAAAAATTTAATAAGCAGTAATTGTTGAATGAAACACTAGTATATATTGAATTATTTCGCGGATAAGAGATAAGCCGCCATAGCTCAGTGGTCAGAGCTGTCGACCGGAAATCGAAAGGACACGGGTTCATGTCCCGTTGGCGTCGTGTATCTTTTATCATGATATTTTTCAATGTGGATGAGTGTTTCAGGCTAATAACTATTGCTTATAAAATAATTGTTACCCTTTGTGCTATGCATAAAAAATCTTGTCTTAAACATTAGTTTACCAAAAAAATAATAATTTTCTATTGAATATTGAATACTACTATTATTTAATTCACAAACAAAAGTTTATTTATATCTAAGTGCTGCTGTGTAATTATTATTACGCGTGGCAGTTGTTACGCCTTCTGAAGGCATTATCAAGATGTAAAAAAATAAAATATATATTTTATATAATTATTAAATGATTATTTTAGGTAGTAGGTATGTCACACATCGCGTAATTGATTTTTTTGTTGTTTTTAAAAATCTATCCGTTTCTGAAAACATACACAAATAAATCATTCATGTTATAACTCTTGTTGATTTTTTGCAATGGATTACTAGGAATTTATTTAACTATTGCATTGAACTGAAAAATATGTTTTTATGCAAATTGGAAAATGAAAGTGATTGGTGATTTTCACATAAATAATAATATAAGGATTTTTAAATCTAAATAAATTTATGCATTTAAGGGTTAGGTTTGCCCGCTTGATTCTGGCAGTTGGTACATTTGTGCCTACCACACAAAAGGAAATCTTTTGTAACTTTTCCAATAATTCTAAAAAGCGGTATGGTAAAATGTATCACATAAACATAAATAAATAATAGTTATGTATCACAAAGTAAATATTATTCTTAAAAATTAAGTTTTTTTTTGTGTTTACGACTTTTTTTCAGGACGGCTGTTCGGACAAATCTCTCCGAAATGTCCAAGGTGGCGAGGAAAAATCCTTGACACACTTGATGCCTTTCTCCGCTCAGTTTGGCATTTTTAGTCAGGTAGTATTTATGGGTTTTGGTTCTTCTGGAAGGTATAGACATACTTGCTGTATTGACTTTATCTACCCTCTCGACCAGTGAGCTCAAGTAGAACCTTTGCATTTCTATGTCGGATATCGACCAGAAGTTATCGAACAGAGCTTGCCTGTCGAATTCGCTGAAGTTCACACTGCACAGTCTAATGCATTTCGAACAATCTTTGTATTTCATGGATCTTTTGACGAGATTTTTGCCCCTTATCGAAGCGTAGGATTTCTTCGGCCGACGGTGTGGATTGATTGGTCCGTAAATGATTTCTGGAAAATATTATCAAAACATTATATCAGTTCATGTGTCAAATCAGGTTACGAATAACCTGACAGCATTTGAATTCCTCCTACTTCCAAGTGGAAAATATTGCTTGTGTATTTGTGCATTGATAGAGAACTTAGCCAGTAGAGGATTGAACCCGCAGTGCTTGGTTAGGAATCCGATGTTTTGAGCCACTCGCCTACTAGCCATTGATCTTATGAGGTCATCATGGTACTTAGGTACAGTGGTACCTAGGTACAGTGATAGTTAGGTGCATGGTACTTAGGTATTTGGCATTTGATACATAGGTAAAAAAAGTGTATGAAAATGTAGGCAACCTACAATAACTTGTGTAAAGACATACCGCTGATGGCTCCTTTGTTATCTCGCCAACTAATTCAGAATGAAAGTTTTTATATTGTTGACTGAGCATGGCGAAGTCCTGTTTTAACTTGAGCGCTTTGCATTTCGTCTGTCTGTAAATTTGTTTGTGTGTTTTGTGCCCGGTCAATCCTGTCAAGACGGTAGCCGTGTTGGAGAGTACATTTTTACTCCGCCAGAGTTGGCATGAGCGCCACTGTTCACAGAACTACTATTTGAGAGCTGTAGCAAGACAACAGTCCATTGTTTGAGATTCCACAAACACCTAAGAAAATTGTTCCAGATAAAAATGCGTACTACAACACATTCAATTGATTATTTCCTGTATATTAAAAAATTTGGATTAAATTCAGTTCACTGTAGTTTTTGCAAAAAAGAAAAAAAAAGAAAAAACTTCATTTTTTAAATTACGTTTATTTTCACAACCATCAAATAACATGATCAATTAAAACAATGATAGTGATACACAATACAATAACACCGAATAAAAAAATTGAAAAAACAACTAATATATTAAGTAACCAGCTAATATTCAAAGTAAGTAAATGTACGTCCCACATTTAGTCAAAATCATAAATATTGATAGTTTACGCATTTGTGTAAGATATATTTATTTTATTGAAAATAAATCACTTGGCATGCACCACCATCTAATCAAAATACTCAACATGTTTAGAAACCCATGGTTTCTTCGTCAGGATAAGTGTATATTTTATAGATAAATACATATAATTATTTGTTATATATGTAATTAGTATTTATATATAATGTATTTAATTATTAACGGCCTTTTTAGTTTTACAGTTTTTCTTTCTTTTTATACATAACTGAACTGTCCCACCAATAATCTTTTGTATTTATTTAGGACGGGTTGTTTCACAGAATTTGAAAAATTCATCAAATTTAAAATATAATATTCAAGTTCTGTCAAAGTCCTAATCAAGTTATTTTATTATCGAAGTACTGTGAAACAAACGGACTACGAAATAATAACAGAACATGAATAGAACTTTCACAGAACTTGAATTTCGTATTTGAAACTTGATGAATTGTTCAAATTCTGTGAAACAACCAATCCTTGGTGATTAATTGAATATGTAAAAATAATTATTTCCTTCCATTCCCTCGTTATTAGGCAATGAGGAGTGCATAATATGGTAGTTAGTCACAGAATTTCTACACGAAAATAAATCTTGAATTCTAGTATTACGTACTGGAATCCGAAAACAGAACATTTGAAATATATGTAGACATACCAAGTCAGTGAAAAATCCTTCTATTCGACAAGTTAAGCACATTCATATTATTTAGAAGAGTATTTCTATAAAATTGCTGGAATAACCATTACATAGAAAGCGTAAGAATTTATTTTGTATTCTTTCAATATCTTTCACATGAATATTTTAATATGGGTTTCAGTATATATATTTATGTGCAATTGCTACCCACGGGTTTATTGCGTTCAATTATTAAAATAGCATGATTTGCTAAATGTACGCGCTTGAAACGTTTTATCGAGGAATGAAAAAATATCAAAAACGTAATCACTTTGTTTATTATATTTAAAATAAATTTGTAAAATAAACTTGGTACTTAAAAATTATAAAAAGTAGGTAATTTTGTTATCACTACAACTTACGACTTAAGACAAGTAACCCATCTTCTTCTTTTGGCACACAGACTAGAAGGAAATAAAGCAATTTTGCACACAATATCTCTTGAATACGGCCCTATATTATGCAGAGTTGAGTGCGTATTGTAAAAAAACAAAATATAGGTCAAAAACGTTGGATCAAAGTTTCACTGAAATTACATATATAATTGTATTTGGGTTTCAATCAACTATTATGCTTGGGTTCGTATTGAGATTATTTGGAAGTCCCGATGGGTGTTAAGTTATAAAGCAACCCACACACAGTGGCATGCAGTCCGAAAAGGCTGAAAAGCTGTACCTACCCTAAGAAAAAAATTATTTAAAACTTTTAAAAGGAGAAACATTTCTGATCAGAAGATATCGTTTTAATGAATTTGGTAAAGAACTAATATGCTCATTTATTTTGTTGGCCACAACAATCAGCGGAAGATGAACAACGGTTCAAGTGATACGCGCTCTGTCTTGTCCGTATGGTGCTGCCGGAACGAAACGTAGTGCGTATGTGTACGAACACAAAGAACGCGTGTTTCGGCTTTCAGATTACCAGCACTCAGTGCCTGAGTCCGCCGTAGAAGATAGGCGCCGACTTGTGGACACATAGAACGCCGGTTAAATCCGCGCCATTTGCGCGGTAGCCTGATAGCAGCTGTCAGTTTTAACAAAATGTCAAGCTCGTCGGAAGAAGATTTTTTACTTTTGTAGAATTCTTTCTTGAAATTAAGAAATAAAACAATTGGTATTCATCCAATTAATAGTAGTAGAAAAAGTCATGGTGAATTTTTGAATTTTATTTATTAATGAAAGATTTTTAAATATACCTTATTTCACTCGTGACATTTGAGGTTATTATGAAATTTTCTTAGTTTGTACTTTTGTTCATACCGTTTTCATTCATATCCTTACTGACAACATCCTTGACGACAACATTTTTGTTGCTATGTAAGCTTCTTTTATCCCAGATCGGCGATTTGTTAAAAACAGCAGCAATTAGTAAGTCGCTCATTTTGACAGGACTTGTTTATTTATGTTTTGACACTAGCTTCCAAAACAAGCTTCACTAACCGGCCGCACCGGCGAGTAGGAATTAAGAATTCATTCCGGTAAAGCTTCTCGGCGCGCCAGCGCGCGGACACAGATCTGAACCTGCCTTTACTATGTGCGTTCTCACACGTTTAGATACAAACATTCTTGTCGGCGCGCCTGCGCCAGTCGGCCGCTTACTCGCCGGCTAATCTGAAAGCCGAAACACGCGTTCTTTGTGTTCGTACACTATCACGTGATGCGCTAGGTTTTAGTTGAAAAAAAAAATGTTATTGGACAGCAAAGTGATTAATATTATACTCAAAATATATAAGTAAACGCTCGCTGGATAAAGTTTCTCGGGTTTTAACCCTTTATATGCATGAAACATGTTATATCGGGGTTTCACTGAAGTTTCAAATAGTATTAAAATTATTGTTTGAAGATTCGTTCGGCCGCTGCTAAGGACTCGTGGTAGGGTATAAAGCACGCGCCACACAGCGCCACATGACAATTGCTGCAGGCAATGTCGCTGCGCTTTTGTTTACCGGCACTGCTGCAATACCTGCATCTTCGGGAGGTCGATATCTCAGGAAAGTGACCGCCAACAAAAAACGCAGGGTTTAGGCGCTGCATGGAGTTTTCTAAAATAAAACGTTGGAATATAGCACAAAATTTAAAAAAATAAGTAACAATAATATTGCTAGGTATTTTACCGGTGTAAAGGGTGGCTACTTCACCTGCATAATTAATAGACCAATTGCAACATTCTAAATTTTATTTTTGGGGTATTGGGCATGTTACGCTTCCTTTGATAATCCGATGACAGTTCTGCTCTGATGATGGACACTGTAACGGTATCCGAAATATTTAGCTAAAGAAGGAATCGCAACACGGCGTGGTACAAAAATTAAACATGATAATACTTTTTCAGCCGTGAAAATCTCAAATCATAACTATTCCAAATATTGTGTGCAGGGGTATTTTTAACTGGGTTTATTTGTTTATGTATAAAAGTAAGTATAGTTCTGTATTTTATCTGCCTGTACAAAATAAGAATAATAACATATGTATATTCTAGCATCGCGGCAATCAATCAAATGTACATATAGCTCTGTATTAGTGATCGACGAATCGTTGGATGCAATCTGTTCGCCATAAATTGATAATAGTTTGACTAGTCTATAGTTAGTAATAACAAGATCATTGTGGAAATGTATTATTTATTTGTAAAAGCCCTTGAGGTGATTCTGCACGAAAACGACGCTATACACATCATCCAAATGTCATTATTATAAAATTATACGCCCAAACGGGCTTTTGCAAATGTGTGATATACGTAATAATTTTGTGGAATGGTTATCATGAAGAAAAATTTGTTATACAAATTTTGTCCACTCTAGCGATTTTTGACATACTATGCCAAGTATGCAAAAACGTTTTGAGCAATCGCTTGTCATAATTTACTATTTTAATATAACCTAAAAATATAGGATAAACGGCGAAAGCAGTTCATATGTTTCCATATTAATATTTTGTGGAATGATATTAATTAAACAATATGGTAAATGTAAATACCGTGGTTAAAGTGCGCTTACTTCGGAGGATGATTCAACATGATGATAGAAGTACATATAAAGATAAGTAAGTATAAAGATTAATAACTTTTTCGAAATTCTAATGTTCATTTTCCCATGCAAAAATATTTTTGATAGATGGATATTTATTTTCTAACATTCATTATTATTATTATTGAGTTACGTTATTATAGCCTTCTTGCAACTATATTCCATGTAGTTGAATACACCTGTATTTTTACCCAACAATAAAAGAATACCCAAAAATGTAGTACGTAGATACATAATTAAATTGTTTCTGTATATTAAGGTGGATAAATAAAATTTAAAAAAAAAACAATTTTGCTAAAATAATGTTTATTGGCGTGTATTTTTTTACATTTGCTACTGATAGTAATTTGATCGAAAATTTTACAATAACCGTGAAAGTTATAATATTAATTTTAAATTTTCTTATTGTTAATAATTTGATCGTTTGCAATATTTCACAACAACCGTGAAAATTATAATATGGGGGGTTTAATTCCAAAATGGCTTCGTTAAAAATATACATGTTATAATATATTATAATAAAACAAATATGAAACTTTTTTCCACTTTAATTTTACTGATCGTAACCGGTTTCAGCTCGTTAAAGCCATCTTCAGACTGGTAACGAGTGGTGACGAGCTGAAACCGGTTACGGTCAGTAAAATTAAAGTGGAAAAAAGTTTCATATTTGTTTTATTATAATGGAATTCCATCATCAATTGTCAGGTGATATATAACCTCAAACCTACAAAACTAATGTGCAATGACTTCAATATTAGCATACTTTGTGGATTGGAAGAAATGCATTTTTTTAATGATATATACCTTATTTTACATAAAACAATTCAAATCAAAATAGGCCCAAAACTCTTCACTCAGACGTATCTGCAAACTAACCCAAAGAGATATTGATTTTTTCACTGTACCCTTAAAATTTTTAAAATCAAACACTTACAGTGCACTTAAACCAAAACAATTATTTTTTACTATAATTATCATCAATCCGTATCATATTTTTTTCACTTATAACTTTAAATATCTACTTTCTTCCTAACCTGTAACCATAAAAAATGTAAATGGAACTTAACTGGTTTATTTTATACTCAACATCTTATATGCAAAATGAATGCACATATATAACTGTATGTTTCCTAAATATACTCAAATAAAAAAAAAATTGAGTCATTGTAAAACATAAAATTTCACGAGATGAATAATCTGGTGGTTTTTTATTATTATTTTAATGAGGCTTCTTTGGACTATTTACAGTAGAGCTATGTTTGTTTTGCTCCACCCAACTAACTTAACTGGTCCGACCTCATTGGGGTGTAATACGCGAAATCTATTTCAGGGTAACCGGATAAATCAGCACAATGATAATTCATCACATCTTTAAAAAGTTATATAAAGTCATGGAAAGTGATGAAACAAAAACTTTATTAACTGGGTTATGTAGGTTAGGTTACGTTAGGTTAAAAAAATTTTTTTTTTCATCATTTCTTATGACTTTATATCACTTTTTAAAAGTGTGTTGAATTGTCACTGTGTTGAGTTATCATGGAACCCTATTTCAGATGTTCTGGTCTAAAGTTAAGTACTAGTGACGCCATAGAAAAAATTACCAATATGATCACTAAAAGTTTAGACAGTGGAGAAAAAACTTTGGCAATCTTCATAGACTTACAAAAGGCTTTTGACACAATAGATCACAAAATACTTTTTTCAAAACTTTCAAAAATTGGTATGTCATGTACAACACTAAACTTACTAAAAAGCTATATGACGGAGCGTACACAGAGCGTCCAAATTAACAAGAGAAAAAGCAAACCTCTCCTAATCAACCATGGAGTACCACAAGGAAGCGTACTAGGTCCGATATTATTTTTAATATACATTAATGATATCTGTAACCTAGAAACAAGAGGAAAAATCATTAGTTTTGCTGATGACACAGTAATTTTATTTAACCCTCTTCTTGGCACCGATAGAATTAAGCATCACAAAAAATATTTTTTTACATATTTGAAGTCTGTTAGGCTTCAGATTCACAAAAACAAATGAAAAATATTTTTATTGTTTTTTATATAGTTTATTTGGAGTTGTATCCTATAGGATACATTGCCAGGTTGTTACAAATCAAAATTTAAAAAAAAATACTATGGAAAATGAAAAATTATGTCTTAAAAGCTAATTAAAACTATTATTTTGTGTGATGTGATAGGAAGCAATTTCCGTTATCAGTAAAACAAAGCCTTAGGCCACATTTTATGCAAAATACAGACCTTTGTCCAGAATTGCATAGTCGGCATCTTCCTTTTTCTTTATGTTCCGGAAAATGTCCTAAGTTATCAAACCGGACTTCATCATCCGGCCTGGCTTCTACCGGATTCTTTATTTTGTTTGGTGGCGTTGTGATGTTTTCGATAGGACGGCCACGTATTTTGTTTTTGTAAAGCAGACCATTTGCAATTTTTAGACGAAAATCCTTCAAACATATTGTTTTTTTGCTTCCTTCTTTTTGTAGGGCCACTTCACGCCGGTAAAGTAGCCATGCGTCGTTGATAGATATATCGAGTAATTGAGAAAATATCGCCGTATACCAACGATGTGTGCGAAAAGTGCATCGGTACAAAGCTATCAGCATATCGGCTAAGTCGACACCACCCATATGGGCATTGTACTGCTTTATTATTTCCGGGCACGTGACGTCAATTTTTTTTTGTCCTGTTTGCTATATCTTTGTATTGTAGATAATGGGTGTGAGTCTACAAATGAACTTCCAATAATGACAGCACGATTGTCAAACCAAGTGACTGCAGCCAATTTTTTCTTCTCATCCGTCATTTGATGAAAAGCTCCTCTTCGAAGACTCTTGAGTTGTTTATCAGGTTTAAGTTTACATCCTCGTTATCGATTTCGCCGCATGGTGCCCAGACCTAAAATTCCATACTCATGACGAAGATGATGCAGAAGTTCAAAAGAGGTAAAAAAATTGTCAAAATATATAATAGAGCATGCCGCATTGGGAATAGACTTACTGAGAGTCAGAACGACTTTTGCCCTTATTCCAAAATTTTCTTCGTAGTTTGAAAATTCACAACCACGAAGTGTTGCCTCTCCACCGTATCTCAAGAAGTCATATACTATGCCCGAAACCCCCGATCGGACAAACATTTTAAAGCCCCATTTTTAGGTTTGCTCTTTATATATTGTCGCCGGGAACCTGCTCTTGTTCCTTTGTATGGTATCATCATTTCGTCGACAGAATTTTTTATCTCTTTTTCAATTTTTAAACAATTCTGCTTTACCAGTTAAAAAAGAGGCCTCATTTTAAAATAAACATCCCCATCAACATCCTCATTGTTAAAAAAATGAAGATATCTTCTGATGGACTGGCATCTTTTGAGTGGCATGATACTTGCCACTTGCTCAATTCGCATTTTTTCAGACCAATAATCAGTGTATGCTGGTAGTTTTATTAGGCCCATTAAAATTTCAATGGCCAGAAAGTCACATATCTCACTGTAGGAAGTATCAATGCATTTGCTTGATGATTGTGTGGAATACAAATCGGTGTTACAAACTATCATATTGAATGCTTCTTCTGAAAAAAATATTTTGAAGTACTCTAAGGGCGATTTTATCTTCTCTGGAGTTGTAAAATGACTGTCACATATGTCTACTTTTGACATAAAATCTTTCTCTTTCCAAAATCTAATCAAAGTTCATTTTTTTCTTACGATTAACATGTCGACGTGTCCGTAGTTCAGCGCTTGAGGTGTTTGCGGAAAGATGAGCAACATGAGCCATTGGTTCATTATCTTCCTCCAATGCATCATGAACAATTCCAAAGTTTGATGAGCGCACTGCAGATGAATCATCTTGTAGTTCATCATCTTCGTCACTTTCAATATCAGAATCTGCTCCCGATATTGGTATTATAGTCAGCATTTCTTCAATTTAGCGAGGCTATGGAAAAATGAAAAAATCATAATATATAGATTTCAAAGGGGTTTACTACATAATACAATAAACAATGAATACTTGACATTGTACATAAGATAATATAAACTCTTAATAACTTGGCATTGTATCTCAGGGGATACACATTCAATCAAATGTAATTCACCGCAAACCTGGCGGTGTATATCATAGGATACACACCATTTTGGAATGCAATATAAACAAGATTTGTCACATATGTTACTCAGTATATATTTTTTATTAATCACTGAACCCTTATAAACACGAATTCATTCCTAAAATAACTAAATATCTAATAATGCAAGTAATAAATAAAGATAACTTACAGACAAATTAGCTGTGGGTCTTCTGTTGGCAGCCATCTTGCAGCGGTATGAGTTTGAACTGTCACTGTTCTTCTTAATTAAACAATAGATGGCTCTAGTGGCACTAATTATCAAGTTGAGAACATGTTAGAGCAGATTTAATTAAAATTGTTTTACCCATGTACCAGTTTAAGTGGGAAAAAATAAAGAAAACTATGTATACTATAGGATACATTGCCAAGAAGAGGGTTAAAGAAAAAGATTGGATAAATACCTACAAAGAAGCTGAACACGGACTTGGTCTCCTGCAAAACTGGCTTAAAAGAAACTCCCTGACGCTTAATGTCAATAAAACAAAATATCTGACATTTTCTAAAACAGCCAGAGGGCAGCCGTCAGAGGACCTTAATCTCAAATTACATTCATGCCAAGGAATTTATCAAAAAAATCAAGGCTTATCATGCCTCTGTCCCACTATAGCACACTCCCAAAGCATCAAATATCTTGGAATTGAAATTGATGATAATCTCCGTTGGAACTCACATATAGATGTAATTACAAAAAAACTAACCAGGTACATATACTTCTTTAGAAACATTCGCAATATCCTCAATATAAACGATATTAAAAAAGTATACTATGCTTTGTGTCAATCACAAATAGAGTACGGAATAACTGGATGGGGGTCTGCCTTGAGCACTCACACAGAGCGGCTCAATATAGCACAAAAAGGAGTATTAAAGACTATACTGAAAGTTCCGCTTAGAACTCCGACAGAAGAAATATTCAAAAACTTCAATGTTTACAATGTACAGAAACTATATTCAAAAAATATTTTATTTAAACTGAAAAAAAACATATCCGAATACTCCACTGCCCAACATAAATACACAACCAGGGCAAAAAGCGAAAATATCCTGATTACTCCCAGTTTAAACACATCCTTTGGACAGAGAAATAATAAATTCCATGCTATAAAATTGTTCAATGCTCTACCAAATGAAACCAAAAAAATAAAAGAAATGAGTATATTTAAAACAAAAGTCAAAACATGGCTTAGAGATCAAAGTAATAATCAACTTACAAACATTATGAAGACAATGTAAAGACAATTCAAAACTAAATACAAAAATTTAAGAAAAACTACAGGCCGCCTCAGAACAGGAAACCCTAGTGAGGAGGACTGTGAAAAAAATACAAAAAATATACTTATATTATACTTTAAACCTACATAATGTACAAATTTTGCTATTGATATTAATAAAAAAAATAAAATAAAAAAAGGCGTGTTTGAACATAAAGTACTTTGGTACTTAAAAAAATATTATTTTTATTAAACTCAAAATATTTGTTTTCTTACGGATCATTTTAAAATTAATAACACATACATAAGCAATCATTACGAGAATAAAAATATCCTTTTACAAAAATTTCTCATAAAATAAACTAAAAATATCTAACGAACTTAAGTAGGTACTTAGGGGTTATTATAGACGAT
This sequence comes from Hesperophylax consimilis, assembly GCF_061612785.1. NCBI lineage: Eukaryota > Metazoa > Arthropoda > Insecta > Trichoptera > Limnephilidae > Hesperophylax > Hesperophylax consimilis. The sequence continues at coordinate 33,474,297 of NC_142849.1, forward strand.
CAAATTCTACAACACTAAATTATGTAATTTTCAATTTGTGGCGCTCTGAATCCAGGAAGTAGCATAAAAAATAACGTCAAAAGCTTGTAATATCCTTGATATTAGTGTATGAGCTCACCCGTAGATGGCACTAGATTAGTCTATTAGGTTACCTATAAATGGAGTTTGGCTGTCGAGTATTGTAGGGACCGAGATTGTGATAAATGAGGTATGAACCTCCAGGCCTGCGATTCTGGAGTTAAACGATCAATCGTTTTCGTATGCGCCGTCTTCGAGTGAAAAACTACTAGTCGCCGCGACTAACTTTTTCGAATGTTTCAATTTTACGTATTCTTGAGCGTCGAACGGTCGAAGTTGGTAGAAGAGATGATTATATTGGCACCCCTGTGAATATTGTCTATTTTCCTGATGTTTTTGGGATTTCTATGGTGTGACTGTCAAACAGACAACAGTTATTCGTTATTCAAAACAGAAATGGCTGCGGGACATATTACAAATTGCCAAAAGCAACTCTTAATTAAGCTTGTAAGCTCCGATAAAGACTTAGTAAGTGGGAAATTTTCACCCACTTTTACATTTGCGGAATCCGCGCGGTAAAACAAAAATTGACAGCTAGACTAGATTTTGACAGCCAATTCCATAGAAACGCCAACAACCTACCACTCGCTGCCCTGTTTCTACTGGTTGCACCCAGTAGATGTTGTGTGGAATGACTTTTGACGTTTGGCGTCAAAGTATGTACCTTCGACCAATTTCGGGAATAGCAACGACGACCAACGTACGTACTTTCGACGGCGATTACGATCGCCCTCGATTCAGGAATAGAGCCCCTGGTCGGGGGCCATATCATTCCAACCGCCTGCTATTTAATATATCAGAGCCCATTGTCAATCTACCACATTAAAATACCAAGTGTTTTATTGAAGCCAGAATTTTATTTCTGAGGTATATGTCTATATGGGTGATATCCTAGATATCATCTAGGATACCGCATTGTTATTCGGGGATTGGGTGTGACAGGTCGTGTGAGAGTCAGCGTTTGCCAAATATAGTGTAGAAAGTATTAAAGAATTAATGATAAATATATATTGTTACTCAGAGATTGGGTATGACGGGTCGTGTGAGAGTCAGCGTTTACCAAATATATTGTAAAATGTATTAAAGTATTAATGATAGATTATTCGGAGATTCTGCGTGACAGGTCGTGTGAGGATCGGCGTTTACCATATACATTGTAGAAAGTATTAATGTATTAATGATAAATATATATATTGTTATTCGGACCCTGATTTATTAATGAATACATTCACATGAGAGTTTCATAAGAGAGTTTGTGAAAAACCCCGGAAACACAACAAAGCCTAAGCAGAAAAATGCATTTACAAAGTTCTATCAGCATTTTTAGGGTGATTATGATCATTAGAGTGCAACACCAAGGCATCATCGTCAGTCAGGGTATAGGCCTTGCAACTCAACTTCCCGTATGAAGAGCACATCCACCTAGTGACTCCATCAGGCATTACGGAGTGCCGCCAAAACGAAAAGCCACCAACCACCAGAGTTGAATTTCCATTTAGCAAAGGGATGAAACGAACTGAAAAAATAATTATTTAAAAAATTAGGAAATACAGAATATTTGACTTTTGTTAAAATTTTTACCATTTTATTTTTTATATTCTAATATAAAAAAAATATGAGTTACTTTGTACATACATATATTAAGGTGTAAGTATTGTTGGTCATGTAAACCTTATTATAAAATTTTTAAAGAAAAACGTTCTAAAGGGGTAATTTTTTAATATACAATCAATTAATTTTTTAATAGGGCCGAAAAAAAAATATAAAATTTCATTGGCCCTCAACGAACTGTGGTGGGAAAGAGGGGGAAGATCCCCGAAGACCCTGAGGAAAGAGTGAGCCAGTTAATGGCGATGGGGGAGGCTCAGGTGGATTGCGGGACAGCTTTCTCAGGGGATTCATCACCGGGGTTAATGCAGAGACGGGGCTATCCCACCCCCTAGATGGGGCGATGAATAATAAAGAACATTTTTAACACTAAGGAATTGAATAAAATTACTAGATCCGCGTATCTCTAAAATTCCTTGCAGTGCGTACAACAAAGCCCAGCATTCTCAATAAAGTGCTACAATCCATCTCAATATGAGCATGAAATGTCAGCCTACTTTCAAACATGATTACAAGATCCTTCATGGTGGAGACGTTTTTAAATTCGGTCATTTAATACGCACAAAAAAACCATTCCCAGGCACAAAAATTATTATTTTATGCAACACTCTCTACAAGTGAGAAAAATATCACCTCCACAACTGAAGTCGCATTCCGTGTTCCTTTTCTTTCTGCGGGAAAAACGTTAATACTTTTTAAACAAGACTCGTAAGTAAAATGATATTGTTAAAAAAAACTAACTAAAAATGAATTAATTTTTTAAACAAAACATATTTATTAAATCGTTTTTACATTTTGTGGTATAATCTAAAACAAGGGATCAAACACAGTCCAGGTACGTCCTCACATTGTGGGCACTGATAGATGGAGTCCTTCCTTATTTTTTTTGTGATGGAACAATATTTGCACATTCTTCTTTTAATCCTCCCATAACTGCCTTTTTGACAATATTCAGGGAAGTGGTAAGAGCTGTTGATGAATGGCGCAGGTGTTACATGCAGAGGATCAACTAAAATTAATGATAAATTATTAGTGATTTTAAGGTCGACAAACGATAAAAAAAAATACAACAAAAAATATTAAACTTTTTGCAGTGAATATACGGAGAAGAATAGTATATATATATACTAAATGCTAGAATAAGTCTAGGCGCCCGAGAAAGGCGTGGCACAATCGAGTGAACCAAATCTCACCGATTTCCCGTGTTCTTCAAACTTTATATCAATAATTTTTGTCCCAACTGAACTCTCGAGGTATTTTTTTACTCCCTGCCCTCATTTAAGAAAAAAATACTTGTACCTTAATCTAATCGTAATTCTTTTTTCAAATTTTCTTGAGGAATACTATTGAAAATCTCAGTCAAAGTTAGCAACCTAGGTGAAGCTAGCTACCTAGTCAAAGTAAGCCACGTAGTCAAAGTAAGGCTTGCTTGAATAATAATAACGGAACGTACAAACAAATTTACAAACAGATGAAATGCGAAACGATCGAGTTAAAACAGGACGCACAGTCAGCAAAATATTAATCTTCAATGTTGATCGTCATTTAAACTTTTTAAACATAATAGTACCCAAGTTCAGACGAGAACAATTAATTTTAATATAATATTTTTTTTTTTTAAATTTCAATGATATATGATACTTACATACTCACACATAGAACAAACTACTGAAGATGGTTTTCTCTCACCAGGCATTTTGCGATCAGAGCACGCTACGCAATTCTTGCGTCTTTTCTTAGCGTTTTGATCAATGACGTCACTTATTCCATCCAAGCGTGTATTGTAATCACCTGAAATGAAACGTCTCACGGCACCAGTAATATTGGCTAATAGTTTGAAAAGCCTACGTGGCAAACGGTTTTTCATTACATGTCTTTTAAAAAATCTGAAAACAGATTGATTAGGAGTAAAATAAAAACATTCCCAGGCACAAAAAAATCTTGATGACGTTATACAGCTGCTATCCGTAAGTTGGTAAAACATCAGCTCCCCAACTAAGAAAATTTCCGGCGCTTAATTTTTTTTCCGCGGAAAATCCCTAATTCTTTTTAAACAGACCTCGTAAGTAAATAAAAAATACCGTGGAAAAACTAATTAAAAATTAATTCATTTATTCCAAATAAAAAAATTTTTATGTATAAACTCAATATTACATTTTGTGATATAATTTAAAACATGGGAACAAACACAATGCAGGAACATCCTCACATTGTGGGCACTGATAGATGGAGTCCTTTCTATATTTTTTGGTGATGAAACAATATTTGCATCGTCTTCTTTTAGCTATCCCATTACTGCCCTTTGGACAAAATTCAGGGAAGTGGTAAGAGCTGTTAATGAACGGCGCAAGTTGTAGAGGATCAACTAAAAAATAATAATTAACGTGTGATTTTAACGTCAGTAAAACAACAACAACAAAAAAAACCATAAAAAAGAAACTTACCCTTTTACAGTTTTTCCAGTATTTTTTACAATTGTTGAAAAAAATGTGACCTTACCGTTCTAATTTCACATTGTACATGTTCATTTTTTAAGTGCGCTTAAATATTACAAAAGGAAAATTATAAACTAATACTATAGAAGAAGAAAAAATAACAGAGCGTTAATCTTTGTTAGGTCGCAACATTGTATCTATATTTTTCCTTCCCGTATCCATAATCCATATATTTAGAAGAATTCTTGCCTGAACAGACTATGCAATAATTACAATAGCGTATTATCCAAGGTGGATATTTTCAGTTGCGAACTTACCAAATACAAGAGGTCCATAAAAGAATATTTCTCTGATGGTTTGTGAACAATGTTATGTCTCTATTGTTTATATTTCTAATATGATTTGATTTATATCTACAACCTCTCTCCATGGCTATAAATGTATTGATAAATGTTTATTTTGTAAATTTTTCGTTTCATATAATCTATTCTTTTGTATAATTTTTTTAATTCATATTCCTTTCTTACAAATTTAATTTACTTATTTCTTATTATGCTGTCTCAGTAGAGGTAAAGTCATAAGGAGGAAATCCATAATTGGTTTTATTTTGGCAATATAATACTTATGTACACACTGAAATAAAGGTAAACTGTCGATTTCCCGAAAATTAATAAATAAATATTAATACTTTTTGAAGTCGTTTATTTTTTAATGGTTTTCATTGCAAGAAGGCGGGATATCAAATAGTTTTATAGAGAAATATTGCAATTTTTTTTCCCAAAAGTCGTTATAGTTGTAGGTTGGTGGAATGTGTGTTGTAATGAGGATCTTGTGAATCGACAGGGGTGGAGTTTCTACCGGGTAATCGGGTAAATTTCGGGTGTATTTTCTACATAGAACATCCGTAGACATTGTCTTTGAAGATGTAATTTCAACGTCAACGCTAAATATTTATTTTCAGCTTGCAACGATGTTGAAATATCCACATAAACATTAAAAAAATAAGAAAGCATTATTGGTTCGTTATTTTTCGATTCTTTTAATATGGGAAAAAAAGGTTATTAAAACTTGGGCAAAACGGGGTAGTAACTACATCTTCTTTTTCTTCATGATGAACTTTCTTCCATCCAATTCCTTCCGTCAGTCTAGGTGACTCACCCATCCGAAACTGGAAATTCTCTCCAGGTCACGGCCACTCTCATTTGTTTCTGACCTTTATTTTGCCCACCCAAGACGCTTTCATTCCATCGGTTCTGCTAGTAGTGTTGTGTCCAGCACAGTCCCACTCATGCATAACAGAAACAAAGGAGATATGCAATGAACTATTATTTGTATAAAACCGCACGTACAAATGTGTCGCCGACATCGTTTACCCATTCTATTGCATCGCATCTAGGCACAACGGCACACAGTGGGCTGAAAATCGCCTTTCATAGACATAGAGACTTGAATTTTCAAGGGTATTTTTTTTGCTAGAAATGGATTCTGCTGATCATTACTATGCTATAAAATGTCGTACGAAGCAATTGCGTGTACAAATGAAGGAGTTATAATTTTTTTAAGAAAAATTTGTACGGCGCTGACATTAAAAATGAGGCTATCTCTGGAATCATAAGGTTGGCCGTTCTATCCTTACATACAGATAATACAACTATGTATTCGTATTTTTTTGACATACTTCATATTGTGGCGCAAGGTGCGATTTTTTTTTTTTAAATCCTCAAAGTTGAAAAAAACCCTTTTTAATGTTGATGATTCATTTGAATGCTTAAATGCTTTTAGGCTTGAAGTGTAAATAAAATATTGTAAACTAGACAAAGCATACTCATATGTAAAGCATTTAAGCATTAAAATGAATCTTCAACATAAAAAAGCTTTTTTTTTAACTTTGAGGATTTAAAAAAAAAAACACTAGTTTCGCCACAATACAAAGTATGTCAAAAAAATACAAATAAATAGTAGTATATTTGTGTGTAAGGATAGAACGGCCAACCTTATGATTCCAGAGATAGCCTCATTTTTAATGGCAGTTCCATACAAATTTTTCTTAAAAAAATTATGACTCCTTCATTTGTACACGCAATTGCTTCATACAAAATTTTATAGCATATTAATGATCAGCAGAATCCATTTCTAGCCAAAAAAAATACACTTGAAAATTCAAGTCTCTATGTCTATGAAAGGCGATTTTCAGCCCACTGTGCACAGTGTTTTGGCTTGCAGTGTAAATAAAATATTGTAAACTAGATAAAGCATACTCATATGTAAAGCATTTAAGCATTAAAATGAATCATCAACAAAAGAAGATTTTTTTTCCACTTTAGGATTTTTTTAAAAAAATCGCACCTTGCGCCACAATATGAAGTATGTAAAAAAAAATACAAATAAATAGTAGTATTATCTGTGTGTAAAGATAGAACGGCCAACCTTATGATTCCAGAGATAGCCTCATTTTTAATGTCAGCGCCATACAAATTTAAAAAAAAAAAATTATAACTCCTTCATTTGTACACGCAATTGCTTCGTACGACATTTTATAGCATAGTAATGATCAGCAGAATCCATTTCTAGCCAAAAAAAATACCCTTGAAAATTCAAGTCTCTATGTCTATGAAAGGCGATTTTCAGCCCACTGTGCGGCACCCCGCTTTCGATTCTGCCTACACACCGGACCAAGTGAATCATATACTTGACTCGGGTCATGCCAAGAGTCAGAATATCGTAAGAGTGTGTAAGAATGTGAATGAAGGAGCGTGTGCCGATACAGAGTTGTGTGGCGGTAAATCCTCCGTGCATATATATTCCTGCGAGGAAATAGAGGCGTAATGGTTAGTTAGTTACACACCAAATGCATAACTTTAATTGGCTCTGATAACTCGTTCAGTTTGGTAGTAGCTCGGCGACAGTAGGCATACTTCAATGCTATGACAGTCGGCATGGTTCAATGCCATAAAAATCGGCATACTTGAATGCAATGACAGTCGGAATGGTCAGTAAAGCCTACTAGTATAGTCGATAGATTAGACGCTGGTTTTGATAAAGGTCCCATCCGATGTCCGGAAATAAGTCGGGGGGTTGTGGTTATGGTACATGCAGTGATTTACAACCACTTCGTCCTTGGTAAAGGCAAATCCTTTGCAGTGGGTCCGCTGGTGCGAGGAGCACTGCCATCTCGTGGACCCGTCGGTTTTCAAACCCCTGCGGCAGAAAGTGTATCCGTTGACCATGAGGAGACGCCGCCCACCCTTGATGGGGATGTACATCACTGGAAACATTGGAAGCATTATTAATTAGGAATAATTTAAAGACCCTAAAAGAAAACATGAAAAATTATGATCAGTGGCAGCGACCCAAAACAGCATGGACATGAAAAAATTAATTCTATAGGTACAAAAGACTTCGATGAACTGGAAATGCGGAAATAATGACGGATGATAGGACGCCGAAAATGGTGACGAAGTGGGTGCCCTGGTGGGAGTGGCAAAGAGGCAGAGGCAAAGCCAGAAAGAGATGGATTCAACACACTCTTGAAAAGTGACGAAAAAACCAGGTTAAATAGGTCACGTCACGGTTATCATCACTTTTAATGACGCTATATCACTTTACTTTGAATTGCCACTGTCCTAGTTGCCATGGAACCCAATGGAAGGCATTTGGGAAGATTGCTTCCGTTGTAGGAGACTAGATTGTTATTTTGATCCCTTTTAGACGTAACCAGAAGTGAATGGGTATTTTTGTCATATGCAATCGATGCTTCTGACTCACATAATGTTGTCATTTCCGCATCTATTTTATATAAAAATATTAATATTTGTCAATACAATGTCTAATATTCTTTAAAAGGTACCTAGTCCTTTATGTGACATTTGACTTTCAAACATTTTCCAATTTAGATGATCTAACAAATTTCATGATTCTTCATTTGGCATATATCTGAACTTCCGATGTGTTCAGGTCATCAATATTTTCAATGTTGTTGTTGTGATTTTGTCTTTGAAAAATTAAATTCGAGGAGGTTATTCTTACCCCTGTCGAGATAACCGTCCATTTTGTTCTTCAAGCCATTATTCTTCTACTTTTGCTCCAAGTTTGGGTCCACTTTGAGGCTCTAAATCTAAAACTTCCCAAATTAATCAATGGATTTAAAAAGTAGATTGTCGTCCCTCCTTCCTAGTTCCTCCTTCTTCCTTATTTGAGCACAAACAAAAATTTCCCAATTACTCAATTGTATGGCGACAAAATATGAAATAATTTTACTTTAAAATTTATTGATGATAATAAATTTATACAGTGCTGTTTTGTGAAGATTCACCTCAAGTGCGTTTTACACTAAATAACGTAACCAAAAAAATTAAAACGTATTATCAATTATTTCATTTCAGAAACAATTGAAAAATAGTAAATTAAAACTTTGATTACAATGACAATGTAATAATAATAATAATAAATTCGTATTATAATGATTTTTTGGAACAATGATTTAGTTTTTGTCTTAACACAAAAATGTAACAGTTTATTTATTATTATTATTAGTTTACAGTAAACAAAAATTAAATTAAATAAAACGTGACTTTATTTGGTTGCCCTGTTCTAAGGCCACATTGTATATATACATCAGTGTTGCTATAATTGAAATATCAATTTAGTTAGGCCTAGTTGTTTCACAGAAATTTAAATGCAACAAATCAAATGTCCATTCAGCGCAATTTTGTTTTTTGACATTTGAAAGGTCCCCGTTATACGTCGATTCTAGTTGCGTTTCAGCGTTCTATCAAATTGTAATAAGCTGAGAAGCTTAACAACACAATGGTTGTCATCTTCTGCTGATCACAATTTGATCAAAAGCTGAAAAGGACTTTGAATCGGCGTTTAATGGGAACCTTTCAAAAAATAAATTAAGAAATTCTGCGAAACAACTGGGCCTTATTAAGTAAGTCCGTAAGTGACCAATCGCAACTTTAAAGAGTTCGATAAAGGTGAAAGATTGTCACGAAAATAAATGCCTACATAAACACCTCATGAAAATATTTTTAAAAAATACGTACACGGAATGTAACAATATGTATATATTTACAATAAGTGAAAAAGTCACTTTTAAGTCGAAGGGCATAAGAATAACTATTAGCACTAGCAGATAAAAAGCCGCAGCCTGAAAACTTCAATGGTTCTTTTTGAAAATAACGGAGGGCGCCACTTCCGCTTACAATAATCCGAAACTGTACAGATATTAGCATAATAGTCATATTTTCATATGGAAGATATTTTTTTCACATTTTTTCGAATCAATTATCTAGTTTATTTTACAGCAATGTAAATTTTTCACGAAAAGTAATTGTTCGTCTTTCGTGAGGGCTGTCGCTTTACATCTGCGATGTTTTTGATGAATACATCGCCAGGTGACGAGACCATCGCTTCGTTCTTTGCTCTTGGCGAATGAGAAGAGACCCACGTTCAGCACTGGATTTCCTGATCTTGAGACGGTAAAGTAAGCACCTGAAAAGTACAACTAAAAATCAATACCTTTAAAATAAGCATTTTTATTTTAACATTTTACTTGCCTTATATTGAGTCGTCTGGAAAATATATTAAAATGATCAGATAATGAAAAAAAGTTATATTTTAATTCGTTCTTCTCCCGAACAAAACAAGATTGTTACCCAAAATGATTAAAAAACTAAAACATCGGTATTATACAGCAGATTATTTTAACCAATATGAAACATTCATAAATTTAGATAAATAAGGTAATAATTTGTAACCGTATACCATACAACATATTAATATATAAAATGAAATGCACGCTACAATAATAACAAGAAAAAATATTTATTGATAAATAAACAGCATACACAGCTAACAAATGTAACATTAAGTACACTGTTATCTCACAGTAGGTAGTACAAAGCTGAAAATATTTTGAAAAAATTACAATATTATAATATACAGGTGTCCCAAAAGCAAACAGGTGCCAACGTGAACTTTTGTTTGCAGTAAAATAGTAATATCTTTTTTTTTTCTAAAGTAAAGTGTATCATTTTTTCCAAAGTTACAGGAGACTAGATTGTCATTTCGATCCCTTTTAAACGTAACCAGACGTGATTGGGTCTTTTTTGTCATATATTTTACCATTTCAAAAACTACAATAAACAAGTATATTTTTTAATAACTTGTACATTTTTTAACGGTGTGAGTCGAAGTTAAAAAATATTACGTTTGAATAGGGCAATATTTTTATATGTTATAGGTCTCGATTTTATTTTGGATTGAGATTTAAATCAGGGCTAATCAGGTTTTCGCAATAAAAAAAAATATTCTTAGAATTCGTAATTTTGTAACTGTGGCACTCAAAATTAATCAAAATCAAAATTTATAGTATTCTGGTCCGTCATTTTTTTTCTTTTATTTTATAGATTTTTAAACATTACAATTTTCAACTACCATACCAGGCTAAAGCCCGAGTTATGGTAATAAGTTAACCTATCAGCCCTCCAAGGGATAACGTTGACTTTTGGGTCACCTGTATATGTTATGGAGGGTAGGTATAGGAGAATAACCGGGTTTATTCAAACTTTTGCAAAATTGAACAATGAATGTCTTGTTTGAAACACATAAAAAATATGAAAATATTTGTTCAATCGTGAAAATTTTGGATATCAACAACAATCTCAAGCAAGAATTGTTTTTTTAATGGTTTGGTAAAAAAAAGGGATGTGCGAAAACATGGATAAAGGAATACTAAAACTTTATAAAACAGTAATTTAAGGCCAAATATTTGTGTATAATTTATAATTTTTACTATTATAATAATGTGAATATAAAAATTGTGATATCTGTTTTATTTAACACACTTTTTAAAAGTGTGTTGAATTGTCACTGTGTTGAGTTATCATGGAACCATGGTAAATATTCTACTATGTGGGAAGCTTAAATTTTCCTTATTATATCGTATTTTATACATATTTATAGCACAACAACCAAATAAATTGAAAATTAGTTATAATAGTAGTTATGTAAATAAACTGCAATTAAAACCAAGTTAATAATTATTATGACTATATATTGTAAAATTAAACAATGTGGGTAACTTAATTCTTCATTCGTTCCCAAATTATGGTAGAATGTATGTATGTATACATTTATATTGAAAATAAAAGATTTTTATATTTTACATTCGTTTTTTAGTATAAAAGTGGCTTATTTTCATTTAAAATAAATCGACATATTATTATTGTTTTAAGGGGAGGTGTTGCGTGGCCTTTTTCATACAAAACTTAAATTTGGAATTGTGGCCAAAATACCCAACCAAACTGAAAAATTATTTTTTATTCGAAAGGCATAGTAAATGTTTAGTACTTTATTTATTGCTACATTATTTATCCGTGTTTCAAATTATAAAATATGGTCCATAAGGAAATCAGTTTTTTACGATTTAAGAATCAAATTTGACAATTATTTGTGACTTAATGGTAATTACTAAAAATATAAACTTGCCTTTTCTACTATGCAAATATAATGAAATAAAATATATACATAAATTGTTAAATTTCATTTTCAAAAGACCGATTTACGTTAGAACACAAATTTGTTGAACATAATTTTTAAATTCCGACACAAAAATTTATATTTTATTGTATTTAGATTTAGATTTTGAAAATTATCAAAAATGCTAATTCTCTAATGGCGATATATTTTATAATTTGAAACACAAATAAATAAACCGGAACATATCCGTAGATATTAGCTTGTAATTACAAAAATAATTATTCTGTGTGGTTGAGTATTTTGGCCTCAAATCACAATTAAAATTTTGTATGAAGAAGGCCACGAAGCCGTTCCTATGAACGAATTTTCTTCAGCGATAACCATATAAAGGGTGTTAAGGCGATGCCATACATAGTAATGCAAAATCATGTGTTTTTGGTTTGAAAATTTGGTCGCCTAGAAATGTTTCAGATCCTTTAAATAAATACTGCGAATAGAATACATCTTGACCTTTGAAATAATCGAGTATATTTTAGATAAGTCTTTTTATAAGCCCAGAAAAAAATAATGTATAAGGCCTATGAAAAATGCTTTAATGTTCAAAATCTCCTACTTACGAACCCATTTTCGGTTATGATTTTATTGTATAATGTGGCAAATTAAGTTGTCTATAAAATGATCGAAAAAAAAAATATTTATGCCTGAACATTCACAAAATAAAATAAAAGGCACTTTTTGGGCATGTTTTTTTCCTGCATAAATCAAAACAGGCGGATGGTGTTAAGCGGGAATTTAAACCTTATCGCCATCTACGTAAGGGTTGTTATTTATAGTGGCTCAATTTAAAATACTACACGACGTAGTGCATCGCCTTAAGGGACGTACTTTACTTACTTTTTAACTAGTGATGCCTGACATTATTAGTAAAAAATGTAAACGAAATTATAGTCTCCAGTGCTATTTTTATGTTTTTGTTCAACTTAAAACATAAAAATATCAGTAGTTATTTAAAAAGTAAGGGTGACGACAAGTAGAGACAAGAAATTGAAAGAAAAAAAATCGCAAGATTCCAAAAATTCAATAACATTTTTACTCCAAATAATAAAAGGAGTCACCGGTTAAAGCAAGTCAAGGACGTCCCTTAACACATTTTATTTTATACAGGGTGTCCGGGGGTTAAGTGCACCAACTTCGAGATGTGATTCTACATGATGGTAGAAGTAAAAAGACAACTTTTTTTACTATCATGTAGAATCACCTGCCGAAGTTTTAGTAAGTGCTTTACCACAGGACACCCTGTATTCCTTAGACAAATAAAAATAGCAATGATTTTAAAAGTTAGAAGTACCTAAAATCGTCATTATTATATAGTCAGTACTTGCGTAGGTAATGTTTCTTTTATTCTATTACATAAAAGTTGAATATCTCAAAATTTTGAAAAAACAGCAAAATAATAAGTGAATTGTTTTTTTTTTTTAAATTACATAATAAAACAAATCTTTACTATCACGGTAAATCACATGTGATTATGGTTAGGTTATAAACTTAAACATTAATAATAATTAATCGAGTTAATAACAGTGCGTAAAATTATATTGTATTATACCCAAGCTATAACCTATATCCCATATAAAATAGTATTAAAAACTTGATTACAATAAAATATATACTTTTTGGTTTAAATAACGATATAGAGATTGACTATTTTTTTAGGTAACAAGTAAATATTATTTTTTTAAGTCCAATAATTTTAAATACATATAGTATAATATGCACATATAATATTTTTCTTAAAATGTAATGGTCCTCATATAATTTGTTTTTCCGTTCCACGCATCATGACTTGTTTATTTTATTTGGTATAATTTTTTCTTTTTACAAATTAGTTTACTAGATAAAATTGACTATTATTATGGTTGTTCTTACAAATTATTGTTATTTTAAGAAGGCATTATGGTGCGTATACACGCGTATAAATGTGTTTAAATATAAAAATATGATAAATAACAAAAAAATACTGCTTTCATACAGCAATCATAAAAATATGCATTACTCAACGGATTATGGTGCATTATAAAAGTGTGTAAATATAAAAATCTATTAAAAATATTAAAAATACTGCTTTCATAAAGCAAACATAAAAATGTGCATTATTTAACGGATTATGGTGCACGATAAAAGTGTGTAAATATAAAAATCTGTTCAAAATTATAAAATTGCTGCTTTCATAAAGCAATCATAAAAATATACATTATTTAACGGATTATGGTCCATTATAAAAGTATGTAAATATAAAAATCTGTTCAAAATAATAAAAATACTGCTTTCATAAAGCAAACATAACAAAAAGTATATATGTTTCAAAGAATCTAAAAAAAAAATCTGGAATTATTTATTTTACAGAACCCATTATGTTCCGTTGTGGTTTAGGTATGCAAGTATAAAAATCTGTTAAATAATAACTAAGATACTGCTCTTAAAGAGCCATTATAAGTAAATTTAACAAAATAAAAATACTGCTTTTACAAAGCCATAAAAAAAATTATTTACCGGAGAACCCCAAAAAATCAGGAATTGGGAAAGATGTGGACTGGAAATCGACAATTGGAATATTGACGGTAGGTTTTTTTCTTTCTATTTTCCGGGGATGGGAATGGGTGTTATTGATGCAGACAATTCTGTCGGCCTCGGTCAGCGCCGTGGCTTTGCATCCGTTGGAACTAGACTTCTGCGAGCAGACCCATCTACATCTGCCGTTGGTCTGGTAGCGTACAAAGCAAAATCTGAAACCCTGGTACGTCAAAAGTCTGGTACCTCTTCTGGAGACCAAATAACCTGCAACTGAAGGTAAAAACATTGTAGATTTGTCGAAAATATTACTTTACTTGATCCATTTTACGCGAAGAGAGATATTCAAAATAATGTCTTAACAAGTTTTTAGGATTCTCCAAATAAAGTTGCAGGATTACAACTATCCTGCAACTGTTTGTAGAGCACTTGTGCGCCATACATACATATAAATTAATAGACTTGCCCTAAAATGAAATCTAGGTATCATTTGGGCGAGTTGTAGGCAAACCACGTGGCCATATTTTTAGCAGCAGGAGGGTTCGAGAATGCTTCGAATAAACTATGACACCAGTCGTGAATTGACCACTGAAGAACGCACATAGAGAGAAATAATCAGAGTTTGCATGTTCGTTCTTAAATGAATCGCATGGCGTAGCGACGCTAAAATTGAGTGAAGTGGGTAAATTATAGCACATTTGTAAAAGGGTCCAACTAAATTGTGTAACAAAATATTAAATTTCGGAAACAAGCCCGAACTAATGACTCAAAACAGCTTGGTGCTTCGGCTCGCATGTGTACATGCGACATAACATAATAAACGCCAGGGTTGCCAGACGTTAATCCAATATTTTTTTGAAATGGGAATGAAATACACACAATATTTTGTACCCAAAACACGTTATTTGATGAAAATAGTTATAAAAATGTATTGATTTCAAAGGGAATAAAATAAATACACAATTTGTATTTCTCACTTAAAAGGAGTTAAAGTAGTCTCAAATTTGGGGATAATATTGTATTTCTCCATTTCAGCTGCACTGAGAAAAATGAGTATTGCTGATTTAATAAAATCCGTTTAAAAAGGGGATTGCAAGTCGCCTCTTGCTAAATTTTTAGTACATTCCTAATACATCGAAACACGTGTTCATGCACCTACATTTGTCCTGATAATATATAATGACGAAATGCGAAAATATTAGATTTTTTATGAACTCGTGTTCGCGTGAACATAACACAATTGTGGTTTACTGTCAGTTTATTAGGAAAGATTAAAAAGATAAAATATCAATTTATTCGTTAAAGGCATGAAATCCTGTTTTTAACCGGATTACGAATAATTGAAAAAAAAATCTTAACATTTTAGCAATAATTTTATAATATAATTGCAACACACACAGCGCTTAAAAAAATAATAGAAAGTGAAAAACAAACCACCATCATAACAGCTGAATTTTATAATGTTATATATTATACCAAAAATACAACCAATTATAGATTTCCTCCTGTTGTTAAGAAATTACCAGAACTAACAGAACAGAATTTATATAAAACAAAAAACCATAATTTAATGTTTCTTATATTTTTTATTTATAATACTGTTTCAATAATTTATATTAAATGGCATAAGAACAAATAGTGAAATATATGTTTGTAATTTATGTATATATAAAAATAAAATAAAATATCTTATGAAGTATTTATACGCAAATGAAGAGAACTAGCTCTTGAGTTTGGTGTAGGACGAAAATAATAGTACATGTATATATATAAAGAGTCGGCTATGTGTGAATGCGGTGCGATGCACACCACCGAACATTTGGTCAGAGAATATCCGCTACATTCATTCCCCGGCGGGATTGATGACGTACACAGGGCGACGCCTGAGGCCCTTGACTGGCTTACTGACCTAGATGTTCCCCTATCATACGAAAGAAGAATAAGATTCACTGCATCCTAACTATATAACTTTAACTTCGTTAAATGGTTTAGGCCAAATAAAGCAATAGAACCGGGTATTTTAGCAACGCTTATTCTAATTTGTTTACTTCATTATCTATTTTGATATAACCTAATGATTGGGGTGTCTTTAAAACCAATTCACCGTGCCTTTTCATAAAACTATAGAAAAACTGTTTACCCGCTTCTTTTGTTTCTTTATTAAATCGATGGGGAATGTTATTTTCTTCTGCTAATTGATATGCAAGCCTCAAAAATTCAGTTTTGTCTAAGGGCAAGCATTTGTCAGACATGTCTTTGACGTAGGTTAGTAAAATTTTTTCGGTTGTTGCATCAAATGTTTGAGTAAACCGGCCTAATTTGGGAGAGAATAAAGTTTCCTTCTTCTGCTTGATACTTAGTACTTTATCGTTTAAACTACTTCTTGGTACTCCAAACATTTTTGCAACAGTGCGCACTGATAATTTCCCTGTCAAAACTTTATCTACCGCTTTTTTCATTGAATCAGCATTCCATCTCCCTCTTCTGCGAAGTATTTTTCCTTTTTTGATTTTGTATTTACCTGAAATAAGTGCAACACGAGAAAATTTAATAAAAATTATTGGCGTCATGCGGAACCTATGGCTATACTCCTATGTACTAATTAAATAAATATTTTCATAAATTGGGTGATATTTATGCCGATATATCAAATTAACTGGGTTGGTGACCAACGGTCGGGTTTCCCAAAGATTAATAACAATACAAATAAAATAACGGAAGAGTTCGGACGAGACGACATAATATGTATTTGAATGAAGCAAGGAACGTGCGCCGAGACAGAGCTGTGTGGCAGTTTATCCTACCTGCCTACCCTGCCGGAACGGCGTGATGGTTAGTTAGTTAATAATAATACAAGAAATAGTACTGTTGCAAGAAAATCAAACTGGGTCTCGAGTAAAACTATGACAGTCACACTAGAACTAGACTGTCCCTGATTTGAATTAAACGCTGAAATATATGGATTGACAATAATATTTTAACCCTCCTACAGCACCGATAGCACTAATAAAAATATTTTTGAAATAATTTATTTAATGCATTCAACTTCACAAGACATTTTTTTAACAAATCAAATACCTACGATTTATTTTATTGTGCTAATTTTGCTTGCGTGACAACAATTTTCGTTATTCAAATACATTATCTAAACCGTTTGATAATAGCTTGACGGAATGAACAGTTCTATATACAAACTAGAAAAAAAAACAACACAAAATATACCTAAAAATAAGACAATAACAACCATAAATAAGATTACTCTAATTTGACCCTTCAATACGCACATGGCGCTACATCCTAGGGTGAGATTTCGCTCCCTCCACAAAAATGCTCTCCACTGACTGCGATTCTTTGCTATTTCAGTCCACAGTCCTTCCCGTTATGCTCTAATCCACACAGTTTATCCACTTCTTCCTCGGTATGCCTGCCTTTAGGTCGCTTCCACTTAGGCACCAGCTTGGTTCAAATGCTTTTAGGTGTCCAGACAGTTATTTCATAGACACCAAACACTTGGTAACCGGATAACACAGAACAGTGACAAAACATAACATGATCAAATAATATGTTGGGTTGGGTTCAGTTTAGTTTAGGTTAGGTCAAGTAGAAGAAGTCGAAGACGTCCGAGAAATACATGGCCCGATCAAGTGAATAACAAGTCAGAATAACAGAGTGTGTGCCGAGACAGAATTGTTTGGAGATTGATCTTTTTTGCCTACCCGTGCCGGGAAATGGCGTGACGGGTAGGTTAGATATTTAATTTGTTTATTTTATTTACTTTCCTTTAATTTTCTTGTCCTTCAATGTTCTGTTTTGTCACTGTTCTGTTTGTCGTGGAACCAAAGCCAATTGGGCATAGTTTCTGATAATTGCAGAGGAAGGATCCATGCAGACTCTTCTGGCAGCCAACACGTCCAAGACCTTTTACGAATCTTCGCCATTCACCATGCCGTCCTTAGTTCTTCATGTCCTGTTTCAATTCTCTTCCACGCAGTCTTCACTCTTGCTGGATCTGCCTTATGGTCGCTTCCGCTGGGGCTCATGAATTTAAAAGTCCGGACAGTTACTCCAAACGCTTTGGGCATAGTTTCTGATGATCGAAGAGGCAGGGCCCATGCAAGCCTTTCTCGCAGCCGACGCAGATGGTCCGAGACCTTCTCACCGGGCCCCCGTTCCTGCGGCTGCAGACCACGCATACCTTTTCCTTCCTACCTGGAAGCTTTTTCACACCAACTGCGGGGAATGTGAAACCTTAAACCGTAAATTTTATTAGTAAGCCAATGAAACATGTAAATCAAATTTTTTAACTGAAATAAAAATAGTAAGATTGTGGTCAGGAGCTAAATTCCAGAATTGAGAAAAGATAATAAAAGTTTTTTAAAAATATGAATACTCATTCCAAAATGTACAAAGGTGATTTTTCCCAGTATTGAGCTAAGACTACTTAATAGTTTTTTATGTGAATACGGCACAGTGGCGTACATGATTTCCGACTGCTCCCAACAGTCCAAAGCAAGTGGGACTATGACATCCCCAATCGGGGTATTGTAAGAGGTGGAATGGAGAGGCAAGTAAGGTGACATTGCCACATTGGCAATAACCTGACAAAAATTATGGCCATCAGCTGTCCTGAGCGACCAACGCCTTTTATGGTATCCGATCAGCTTTCGTTGGGCGCATTGACGTTTGCGTCAACCCATAGCGCCAGTAATTTTCCTACTCCCATCTCAAAATGATGGAGGAGATATTTTAGAGAGGATTGAACATTATATTAAAATAATGCATATATAATTTGTTAGAAATGTATTTTGAAGAATGAAGCGCTCTAAATAAAAATATTTTAGTAAATAAAAATATTTTAGTAGCCTTTTTGTGGGAACAAAAGAATAATAAAAAAACACAAGTCAAAAGGCAAATAAATGCTTTATTAAAATAATAAAAAGCCAATAATTTATATAAATGCAAAATAACAATAATCTTTTACATCTATCTTTTGTATTACATAAACAAGACTGTCTGTGATTGTGTGGCTTTGGTTTTTATAATAAAAATCTACAGTTCAATTCCATGGATTGATGAAATTTTGGACACTTGACCTTCAAAACAAGAGGAAAGTCACGGTCTATAAGACATTTTGAAAAACCACCCCAACCCCTTTGCCCACCCCTTAAAGCAGAATTTTGATTCTTCTTGGTGAATTTTCGCACACAAATAAGAGGAAAATTACTGTCTACATCTGATTTCCAAAAACTCTGTTTAAAGCCCGAGCAAAGCCGGGAACTTCAATCAACTTAGCGATTAATAATAAAAATAAATAATACCCAAAAACAAAACATTCGTGAAAGAAAACCACTTAAAAATATTATGTCCTTACTAAAAAAAATCTGGCCACTAGAACTAATAAAAATTTTTAAAAAAACCACACCAAGACCTCTTAAAAATTTTACAACAATTTTTTTTTTTTTAATTGAGTTAGTTGAGAAATATTATCATTTCAAAGCCAAAGTAAAATTAAAAAGATATAAAAATGTTAAAAGATGAAAAAAATAACAATTAATAATCGCCACCTTACACTAAAAACAGTCAGAAATATTTTTCGTTGGTTTTCTTTATAAGAACAACATACTCAAAAATACTTTTATACTGACAAAAAGATAAAATAGTTTCATAAATAATCTTTTTCTAAAAATAATGTGATAAATGAAGGAAACTAACTAATAATAAAAATATGATATTTAAATTGCATG
This sequence comes from Hesperophylax consimilis, assembly GCF_061612785.1. Taxonomy (NCBI): domain Eukaryota; kingdom Metazoa; phylum Arthropoda; class Insecta; order Trichoptera; family Limnephilidae; genus Hesperophylax; species Hesperophylax consimilis. Next base: position 33,494,212 of record NC_142849.1, read on the forward strand.
GTAAGCGCTGAGTTAAGAACATAGCGAAAAATGCATGCAGTATTTTTTTTTATTGATAAATTAAAATATTTTAACAGATCGTATATTTTATAATGCCCCAACTTTAATTTTTTTTTAATGATTAAACAAAACCTGTTCTGAAAAACAGTTTCCGCTACGATATCCGAATTCCATTAGATCAACTGCTAGAGTGTAATGTTTGTGGAGTAATCGATCATTAAACCAATCTCAAATTATGTTATTAGTGTCATTACCAAGTGAGAAACATATTCCATATTTGTTCCCCAATATTTTATTTTATTCCAGCTGTGGCAGTGGGACAATCACGGATTCAACATATCTATGGGGACAGTTATATGTGACAGCATAAAGATTAATTTTATATTTTCTAAATAAGAAAGATTTACTTAACCTAAAAAAAGATCAAAAATTATATTTTTAAAGTAATTACATATTTTGTAAAACATTGTGATGAAAAATTATTGAATGACACTTTTATCATAATAACATTATATGTTTAATTTTCCACAAAAACAGATCGATTGAACTATTTTTATATTGTAGTTGTTTATTAGGTACCTATATCTCAGCAAAATGAGAAGTGAAAAATGTTAAAAAAATATTATTAGTAAAATTATTTAATATTTTTTAAATACATTATAACTCGTGGTTTCGCTATCTCATAACCAACCGTATTCAACCTTAAACAAAATCTCAATTTAATTCTCCCCGAAATGGAGAATGCGATCAAGCTGTTCTTTACTGTTCAACCAATACCGTAAATATTTTGTCATCAAACGAATTCAACCTCAAATTACTGCATTTAATAGCACCTCATCAGAAAATTTGGTTGGATTTTATATTTTGTTATTAACCGAATATAAGCTCAATTACTGCATTTATTTAGCACCGCATTAGATAATTTGGTTTGGATGGAAGATTTGTCATAAACCAAATGTAACCTCAAATTACTGCATTTAATTAGCACCGCATTAAAAAAATTGGTTTGGATGTAGGATTATGTCATCAACCGAATTTAACCTCAAAATACAGCATTTAATTATTAGCACCGCATAGATGGCATCAAGTCGTTCTTTCCTTTAACCAACCCTCTTCAAACTATGTATACCTCAAATTGGTGTACCTTTCCACAAAATGTGGTTTGTCTATATTTTCGAGTCATTATCCCTATACCTCAGCCAATACCTCAATCTGCTGTCTTTAATTCCGACCGTATTAGCAAATGTGGTTTGACAAACTCTAACCTTCTCAGCATTCAATGGCAAGTTGTAGATGATACGATTATATTTCCTCACGGTGCCCTCGGAAGTAGCGTCTTCGGGAGTTTCAACATCAATCATATGAATGACAAACAATTTACGCTGATGCCAAGTCATTGAATTCCAGAAAGTGTCAAAGATAGACTTTCTATTGACCAGAGTAAACTTGGGACAGTTGAAAGAGTCAGACTTTGTGCACGGACTATATTTCCCAACTAACGAACACGGGGGCCCTAAAAACATCTCTTCATTTCCACATTTATAACTGTAATCATTCCACGTGTTAGCTTTTTTGTTGCCCTGCACCTTGGTTTTAAACATTTTCTTTTTTTTTTCATTATGACTTTTGACCGCAAGTTTAAGTTGTTTGTTGATGATTGGCAGAGGTTTGAATCTCTTGGGACCTGGCTTAGGGAATACAGGTTTGATATCTTGTTTTAATTCTTCAACGTTGTCCATAGTAACGTGGAAGATTTCTTTTAGTAATGGGTCTTTGTTTCCTGGATTGCGGGCACCCGTTTCCTTCTTATCTGCAAAAACAAATTAAATTAGTATCGCTCTGTCCATATCCGCTGTGGAGAAAAATCTAGATGACTAGGGATATAGAAGGCCAAATTACACACTGTTAACCTGTCAACTATGTACGGGACACCGGTATCCTCAATACAAAAATCCATGAAATTTTTAAAGCGATTTTAACCCCTGTGTACAACGGAACTGTATTAATATGTTCAGAATCGTTTGCGTTAAATATTGATTTCGAAAATACTTTTCATTTGATGTATGCAGCTACTCCGACGTCTTGGATTAAATTATCAACGATTTTTCGGCGTGTCATTTTTTCTCAAGTGAAACTTCCACTTAGTGTGAATTGTACAAAGGCACAAAGATTAGAATTCAAGTTTCACTGTAAGTCTGTATTAAAAGTACAATATTTCAAAATAAACCTAAAAAGAGAACATATTGCATCTTCTGTTTTTATTTTATTTATATATTTGAGTGATCACGAGCGAAATACCAAACGCTGTAAACGTGTATTGAGTACAAAGTTTTAAATTGTCATAAGTGATGATCATTTCAGATTGTTACAACTTTATACTGAAACTGGCTATTCAATAATTAAACCTTCAATTCAATGAATACAACATTTATTTGGCTTCCACTTACATTTATTTTATAATTATTACAATTAAAACAACAACAACGAAAACAATACACAACAATTAAAATTAAATTGTCATCATAGGACCGTTCTCAAATCACACATATTCATTTTCATTAGACATATTCGTAAACCTTTCAAAATAAGTTTAATTTGAATAAACATTATATTTAATTTACAAACATCGGTTAATTAAACCGAGGAACAAAATCACAATGAGCACTTAAAAATTGTACAATAAAATACAAGATTTATTGTAGAATGAAAAAACATCTTTAAAAACTATCTAATAGATTTTCTGAAACCAACATTAACGAAATATACAGCTAATTTAATCATCATTCAAAACTTTTAGTATCCAAAAAAAAAACATTTTTGGGCGATGACGCTGGAATTACGTCACCGTAATTTGGGGCAGTAAAGGAGTTATACTTTCTCGGTTCCAGGAGACTTGTAATTTGAAAATGAGATTGCGCTACCCCAACCAAAACACAAAGTAATCGCCAGATTTCTGTACTAACCAAGTTGGTTATTCTTTGGTTTGATGTCCAGCGGGGCCCGCACTTGGGAAGAACGTTCGATTAATCACAAGTCACCTTTTTCACATGAGCTAATGCACACAATCGGCGAGCATGTGCTACGATTAATGAGAGTAAAACGGCGGTTTTTCTCTCCGGTATTTTGTCAAAACATTTTAAAATATTACAAATTTTGCAAAAGATTACATTTTTCAAAATATGAATTCCCTATTATCGAAAGAAACTATTAAGAATTGTCACGAATCAAAATACAAATAGAAACGATTATGACATATTTACTAATATTTGAACTTTTATATCTTCTATTTACAATTTTTTTACATTCTCTTGGGGCATGCAACATGTTTCAGCCATTGTGGACTGCACGCCCCTGCCGTTATTTTGTGACAAGGGTTCAAAACTTTTTCAGCCTTTATGGACTGCACGCCCCTGCTGTTATTCTGTGACAAGGATTCAAAACTTTTTCAGCCATTATGGATTGCAGGCCCCTGCTGTTATTTTGTGACAAGGGTTCAAAACTTTGACGATTTAACTGCTTCATTGACAGAAAACTACGAATCTAGCAAAACCAAAGTATTGTCCTTCAACCAGGATTTAGTTTTTTCATCCATAGTTGTAGCTCAAAAATAACGTAACAGAAATTATTGAGCGGGGCCAAATTTAACTCCGCGACCGACCGGTTGGGAACCCTTGTGGGTTCAATATCTTCCAGCGAGATAGTCACGGCCTGACAATGCTTCCGGTGAGACGATCACTGGTAGCGCTTCCTGTACAGCCGTTATACATGCCCCTGCCGTTATTCTATGACATAGTGTTCGGATAGGTCGGGAGGCGGATGGATATGCCTCCTGTTTGACACGAGGATTATATCTGCCAGCAGGATGGCCATGGCCTGACAATGCTTCTGGTGAGAGGATCACTGGTAGCGTATCCTGTCCAGCCATTATGACCGTCCTGCCGTTATTCTATGACATAGTGTTCGGATAGGTCAGGAGGCGGATGGTTATGCCTCCTGTTGGATACGAGGATTATATCTCCCAGCAGGATGGCCATGGCCTGACAATGCTTCCGGTGAGAGGATCACTGGTAGCGCATCCTGTCCAGCCATTATGACCGCCCCTGCCGTTATTCTATGGCATAGTGTTCGGATAGGTCGGGAGGCGGATGGTTATGCCTCCTGTTGGATACGAGAATTATATCTCCCAGCAGGATGGCCATGGCCTGACAATGCTTCCGGTGAGAGGATCACTGGTAGCGCATCCTGTCCAGCCATTATGTCTGCCCCTGCCGTTATTCTATGGCATAGTGTTCAAATAAGTCGGGAGGCGGATGGTTATGCCTCCTGTTGGATACGAGAATTATATCTCCCAGCAGGATGGCCATGGCCTGACAATGCTTCCGGTGAGAGGATCACTGGTAGCGCATCCTGTCCAGCCATTATGACCGCCCCTGCGGTTATTCTATGGCATAGTGTTCGGATAGGTCGGGAGGCGGATGGTTATGCCTCCTGTTGGATACGAGGATTATATCTCCCAGCAGGATGGCCATGGCCTGACAATGCTTCCGGTGAGAGGATCACTGGTAGCGCATCCTGTCCAGCCATTATGACCGCCCCTGCTGTTATTCTATGGCATAGTGTTCGGATAGGTCGGGAGGCGGATGGTTATGCCTCCTGTTGGATACGAGGATTATATCTCCCAGCAGGATGGCCATGGCCTGACAATGCTTCCGGTGAGAGGAGCACTGGTAACGCATCCGGCCGTGGGCCAACTGGACGTTTCTGCTGAACGTGTAGCCGCCCATCGTCAGCAATCTGCCTCTACCTTTCGTGGTGAAATGAGCCCGACCTGAAAAAACCTTGAGAATTATTTCAACTGTTTTGTGATTATTAACCATAAATAATAGAAACAAAAGGAAACAAGGCATGGAGTGCAAATACACACAGAAAAATATATTGCTAATTCATTAAAAATCTCTTCAAATTATTGGTAATTCGTCTAAAAGCAGGATTGGAAACCGTTTCCTGAAAAACTTTAGGTTAATTTCTAATATATCGGGACACGTTTTCATGCACCCGCATCTACCTTGATAATATATGATGACGAAATGCGAAAATATTTGGATTTCTATGAATACGTGTTCCTATACTATATCATAATACTATAATACTTCTTTTACTAAAAGTTTAACAGGAAAACTCAATCAATACATTCGGTAAGGGCCTGCAATTCCGTTTTAAACCGGATTACGAATAATGTGAAGAAACTCTTAGTAAATTAGCATTTTTTCATTTTTCTCCGTGTAGAAAATGAGATTTGCTGTAGTAAGGGTAGATAATGTAGACGAAACTTGTGCGCGCGGTGTAATATTGATAATGGTTCATTTCTTACTTCCCTTGTTTCTATTATCTATGGGATTGACTCTTATTTGATATTATAAAGATCAGGATCAGAGTTATCTGACGGCCGCATCCAAAATAATAAATATAATTACGGCAAATAATACATTAAAATTTTGGTTTGGACCATTCGATTACTAACTGGTTGAACTAATACTAAAATTGTGTACAAACATTTTTAAAAAATACCTAGAAAGTTCTACAGTCAGGTTTGGGAAGCACTTCTAAAAATACGTAAGAAAGAAAAGTCATGGCGAAAAATCATATTTTAAGTATTTTTTTATTAAAACAGTAGGCAAAATACAATATAATATGAAATAATTTTTTACAGAACTCAATAAAAACAATAGTCAGAAATCGGCGACTTGGAATATGTGAAATAAACAAAAAAAACAGAATTCACAAATAGCATGGAAATATAGAGAAAAGATCTTAACTTAACAAATAATTTTCATGTCAGTAAAAAAAAACTAATTCATTTGTAAAAATGTTCACCCATTTTTTTTTATTGTAAGGGTGTAATTTAATAATAAATAACCATAATAAACAGAAAAAATATATACATTCTTACAAGGCCTCCGTGGTCGAGGGGTAAGGCTCTCGAATAGCAAGCTGAAGGTAGCGGGATAAAACCCCAGCGTGCGCAAGTAAATTTTATTTAAAATAATATATAGTGTATTTAAGGCACGTCCCATAGTGGAAGATACTCTCAGTATCGCCCTGGTGTAAGACCACCATTCAGAATTGAAATGTCACTTAAAATGGCTTTGGCCGTGTTTGGTGACCAGATCTGAATAGCCAGGTACTTCCCAATCTTCTCCTTCCCCACCCCCTTCCCCTCCCCATAACCTTCAGCCTCACAACATTCAATTCAATTGGGGATGCCATAGTCTTACTGGCTCCAGGCGGTTGGGAACTGGGACTCTTGTACGGTATTCAGATTAAAATTAAAATAAATAAAAAAGTACTATCCAGATTTAGCTTTACCGCGTTACATTTCTTATTCCAATTTATTTATCATCGTTTTAATAGTGTATCTTTTTTTATTTAATATACATAGGTACATAATAGATTTAAAAATAAAGATAGCTCTGAAAGGTAGTTACAAAAACTGATTTAATTTTTTTTGCCCAACTATATTGAGAAATTAATTATCGTGTTTGAATTGGGGGAGTAGCGCCATTGTAGTAAATAGGGTAGGTAAATACATTATATTATTTGGAATGCATAAAATTTAAAATAGTATAATAATTAACCTTAATAATAAACTCTAATAACATAATAGTTACTAGACTCTTATTTCAAAAAAGATTTTTAAAAAATTTATACTGAATACCTACTTGAGCTGACAATATTGTAGGAAGTAGGTTCACAATAATAAAATGCAATAACAACAAATAAATTTTAATTACAACATAAACATTAATAAAAGAGTAGACTTGCCCTAACGTTAAATCTGGGTGTCATTTCGACGAGCTGGATGCAAACCACGAGACCACCTTTTTTAGCACCAGGCGGGTTCGAGAATGCTTTGAATAAACTACGGCATTAGTCGTACGTTGACCGCCGAAGAACGCACATTGAAATATGTTTATTTAAAATTTTCTTTATTCAGTGAAATGGTTATTACAATTATTAGGAATATTTAGACCACCAAGCTAGGCACATGCCCGTGTTGTTTATATATACAGTACATTAAAACAATATAATAATAATATTTTGCTAATTTGCTAAACCTCAAGAGCGCTGAACAAATATATTTCTTAAATAGTTAATACTAGAACTACTGACTTAAAACTAGTGACCCACCTCTAAGACTTATATCTAGTGACTTACGACTAAGGCCTATAACTAGATATACTACTATATATCAAGTATGAAATATAGAAGAAATTAAAATAAATATAAAAAAGTATATAATTTAAAATAAAATAAGAACACATACAGAAGAAAATTGAAGGAATTTAAAGAAATATTAAAAGTATACAATTTAATAGAAAATAAGAAGAAAATAGAAGAAATTAAAAGAAATATAAAAAGATAATTTAAAATAAAATACGAAGAAATACAGAAGAAATTTAAAAAAATATAAAAGTATATAATTTAAAAGAAAATAAGGAGTATAGAGTTTAAGAGAATATAAGAAGTATATAATTAAATTCATCTATATATATATAGATGAATTTAATTTACGGAAACAATGTAAGTAATAAGAAAAAAATACTGTAATATTTTATATGTGCGAGTTAGTGTTTATGTGAAATACATTAAAATAATGTGAAAGAATATATCAAAAGATTGAAATATAGAGGAATTTAAAAATATATATTTGTATAAGAAGTTAAATTACACATATATAGCATCCAGAAATAACCAAACCCTGAGTAGATAAGTAAAGTTCGCTAAAGTAAGTTAACGTTTTTCAGCGCAGACAATTGCGGTACTTTTCTGCGCAGGGTCTGAATGTTCATATTTAACCGAACCATCTACGACGTAAAATGAGTGAGGTAAGTAAATTATAACACATTTGTAAAAGTGCCTAGCTAAATAGTGTAGCAAAATATTAGATTTTGAAAATAAGCCCGAACCTTTGTTTACCCGATCTGTGATTTGTAGTTTCTACGCAGTCAGGAATTTGCACGCCATTGTAAAAAGGACTACTAAGTTGTAAGCAAATATTATTTTCGAAGACCAAATACTGACTAGGATAATGAGAGTTGCCTGTATACTGTCAGATTCATTTATTGACAAATCACTTAAAGGGGAGACGGTCACGCCCACTGAATAAAAAGTTTTATTTAGTCATTGGTCACACCGCGTCTCGGCTCCGTGCAACTTGGTGTGTACCCCTTTCCCTCATTGAAAGGTCTATTTTTTGCATGTCTATGAATTACAGTAATTTGAAAATAAAACTTAATTAAAAAACATTCGATAATCTTAAATATGATTTTTGAAAACTGAACTTACTGGAATATAAATCCTAGCATTTTCAAAGCCTTCGACGTGAGATTGAAAGAGAAGCTTACTGTCTAATATAAAAACTCAATTCTTTCAAGAAAGGCATACAAATACAATATTAAATCGGTGGTTCATTCCAATATTTGTATTTGTACGCCTTTCTTGAAAGAATTGAGTTTTTATACGGACTAAACTATTTATTCATATTCATATACCATATGTGCGGGAGCAAACAACTTTGAAGCATAACTTGCAAAAAGTGTTTAAAATAATAAAATCAACGACATCTATGTAAGAGCAGGGTACGAATTCTTTTAAGTATACCATTTAGGCGAAAGCTTGTCATGCAATTTAAAAAATTATATTGAATATTTTTCACACATTGGTAATGTGTATCTCTATGGTCCTGCAGTTATGTATTAAAGACTCACTTGGTCATAAATATGTATTTGTTTTAAATCGCTAGATATTTCTTAGTTGTGAGTCACTAGTAGAAAGTAGTGCCATGTGTACCGTCGGTCGACTGACGACGTAGCGCTGACGAGCTGGACCGATGGTCCTCGTACGCAGCGTGTAGGGAATCGCATGTCACTACAGCTATTCATTTATTCACCCACATATATCGCAAGCGACCAACGTACGTGTCGCACTATTTCCAGCCATAGATGTAAGTCACTTTAAGTCTCAGTGTTTCCAAGTTGCTAGCTACGAATATGTCTTACTTGTAAGCTATTAGTTATAAGTCGAATTGATTAAACTAAGTTGTGAAAAGACCTTGAGGTGATTTTCCCACGAAAACGGGGGTATATAAATAGTCCAATAATAATTATTATTATTACACGAATTTAAAGACTAAATAAAATCTAAACAATTGTTGGTAGAAACTACCCCAAGCCCCTACTCACCATCCGATTTGTAGGACTGCTGGATTCTGCAAATCGGATGGTGCGTAGGCAAAACCGCCAAAACAGCCTGTGTTGAGGTTGATAAATTTACAAAATAATAAAAAAAAATAGCACAAAGATTATATATTAAGAGAACAATATTGTTACATTAATCGGTTCCTATTAATCTAATTCCAGCTATAATATAATAGAATATATTGTAAAAAAATGATTATGTTAAGGGACGTAACACGAAATAGAGAGACATGCCAATTGCATTGTAAGGCCAGCGCCACACTTGACGGAAATTCCGTCGCGGATCTTCCGCTGGAGTCAATCCGTTACCATACGTTGCAGCCACACTGAATATTCAGTGGCGGATTATCAGTCGACTGCCAACGCTTATACAGCGTGGTCGTAATGGATCCCATAGAAATGATAGCTATTTATGAGGCATTAGAAGAAGAAAGAAAAAGAAAGCGTAAATATTGGATTCATCCCATAAATACTCTTCGACTAGAAATTGGGCAATTTCATACCTTGTAAATGCAACTAAGAAATTATCCAGATAAAGTATTCGAATATTATCGAATGTCCATACAATCATTTGATGTATTGCTGAATTTAACGAAGGACTATATTACCAAGCAAAATACAAAACTTAGAACGGTTATATCTCTCCCAAAGGCAAACTCTATTTTGCACTTCGATAATAAGTCTTTCAGTGTCGAACATCCTGTGCGTTCGTCGTCGCCGCGTGTTATCCGCCGAATGTGGCGCGATGCATACAAATACTTGGAATGCGACTTTGCCGATCTTCCGCCGACGGAAGATCGGTGCGCGGAGGACGGAACAGACGCGAGTGTCGGCGGTCCGCCACGGAGCGACCGATCGTCCGCGACGGAACGACCGATCTTCCGCGTAGTGTGCCCGCTATTTGTAATTTATATGCAATTACATGTATTGGCGTTCCGTCGCGGAAGTTACGCGACGGAATTTCCGTCAAGTGTGGCGCTAGCCTAACAATAAATTGAGTAGCTTTTTCATAATTTAACAGTTATTTAAAAAATCTATTTTTTTTCGTGTAACAGTTTTAAGTGATTTAATCAGTCGGGTCAACACTTTATGATAACCTTAAATACAAATTCAATTAACTGTTAGATATTATGAAGAAAAGTTTATTCGTTTGTGAAAACCCATCTTTATTATGAATGTTCTCAAACGATTAATATCTACATCTACAAATATATTTGAGTTCTACATTTTTTTATGGTTTTTAATAAAAATAAAAATGTATGTTTGCTTTATCTTTTAAAAACATTTTTTAATCAAAAATATAAGACCTTCTGTTGATACTTAGGCAAAAGTTTTGACAGGTAATCAGTTTTTTTAATAACTGGTGATTCTACTCGGATACATTGAAATAAGAGAATAATGAATTATATACCTACCTAGTTATTTTACTTTTACATAAATATTAGTATGTAGATCTTTCACTTTGTGAAAACTTACATACATATTTACACGTAGAGAATAATAATAAGAATGAAATAAAAAAACAGTTTAGGGTAGATATTTTTCTAATAAAATAAAATACTTATTGTTTTAAAACCACGAGTTTTTAATAATTTTTATAACCGACCGGTTTCGCTTTACTCAAGCATCTTCAGGGTACAAATTATTACAGCATTGTATTGTTCTAATTTGTACCCTGAAGATGCTTGAGTAAAGCGAAACCAGTCGGTTCTAAAAAATATTAAAAACTCGTGGTTTTAAAACAAAAAGTATTTTATTTTTTCATTGTTTATTGTTTCTTTACATTGTATTTTTAACCTCATTAGGACAAGCCTGTGTTGATTTGATTGATGTTGAGTTGATTTCCTTTGTCGGGCCGTCGGAATAATAATAATTCGGTTGGCGTTTCAACATGCTGTCCTGCAAATCGGATGAGTGGGTGGTTTTAAAATAATACTAAACATGTTATCTGCTCATACTTATTGAAATTTAGCTATTGTGGTCCCACTCTTTGTCTTTAGACAACCCTGAAGTTATCTTTTGTTTTCTCGATTGTAAATAAAAGAACAACAGTTCGAAACTTTGTTATTCTATCGATTAAATTCGATTTCATAGACGCCTCTGTATTTAATTAAGAAATAAAAATATTACAAATATTATATATATACTTTATTATTATATTAAAAGACCCTCCACACAGAATCCCCAAAGATGACATTTTTTTTTTTTTTTTTTTTTTTTTTTTTTATATTTACTCCACACAGGAGGCCCTGAAGAAAATAATTTCCCTCAGGGCCTATGTCATCTTTGGGGATGCTGTGTGGAGGGTCTTTTTGTGGAGAGGAAGGAGTGAACATGGGTCTTGAAGAGTCCCATGTTGTAGGAGGGAGGAAACACAGAGGCCGGCAGTTCGTTCCACAGCCGAGCTGTTGAACTTAAGAACGAATCATAGAAGCGACCCGTTCTCATGTGACAAGTGTCAACTGTGTACAAATGTTGGGCACGCGTTTGGTGTGTATCCCGACTACGCACCGGTGCCGAAGGGATCAATGACGCTAGTTCCTCAGAGCATCTTCCATTGTAATACCGATAGAACAAGGACAGCATACCTACCTGACGCCTGTGCTCTAAAGATTGCAGTCCGTTTGTTAAGATTGGGAAATCCATCAAACGGACCGCCCGTTTTTGCACAGAGTCAAGGGTTTTTTTCAGGTATTTAGGGGCTCCGGACCAGAGATGGCTGCCAAATTCATTGATTATGAAATTTGTTTTGTATTTTTTCAATCTCTTGAAATTAGGACCATAGTTAAATATGTATCAATAATTAAAACTTAAATTCTCTGGTAAATTTTTGTCAAATGGCAACATTTTTGACATTTATCATAAGCCTTAATATAGGTGGAAATTATGTTAAAAAGTCGATAAATTTGTTAAAAAATAGTACTTAAAAAACACACCACAGATTTTCAGAAATGTTGTACATATTCTGTTTACAGAAATGTTCATGTTAATAGCAATTTTTGAAAAACTTGTTGAATTCCGCTGCATTCTTAATACGGAATAATATATAAATAGCACCCCACTTTCACCCCTACTTCCTCTTCGCCCCCCCCCCAATTTGATGTTCTCTCTACCTCTTCTACATTACCTATAAATACACTAACATATTGTTTTAATATGTTTTTATATAACCCCGATGAAGGTTCAGTGTGAACCGAAACTGGTTGGTTTTATATATTGAAAATACAGTGGTACCTCGACATACGAGTTTAATTCGTTACGCAACCTTCCTCGTATCTTGAATTACTCGTATATCGATGCAGATTTCCCCATACAAAACAATTAGACTACCATTAATCTGTTCCAACCCCCAAAATGTCACCCCAGTTATTTTTGTTACTTGGTTTTGAATAATAAAAACGTATTTATAAATGACAAATATTTATTGTACAAAAACAAAAAAGAGAATGTAAATAAATAAATTAGATATCCTTACTGGTCTGCCTTTTTCACTACATTTTTCTCGCTTTCACCTGTAGGCCGTTTAGAAAAAAACATGTCCAAGGAGGTTTATTTCTTAGCATAACATAGGCCCTGAGGGAAATTATTTTTCTCCTGAGTGGAACTAATGTAAACAAAAATTTATAAATATTAAATTAATATATGTCCTCGTAGTAGCATTTGCGTGCCCGCACGCCTTGGTTAGCTAGCGTTGGCGTGCCTGCACGTCTAACTTAAATTTAAAATTATACATATAATAAAAAACCAAATGCAAAGTTATCACTTATTATATTTTATAAAAAATCATGAGCATGGTACATTATAACGCATTCTTAATAATTATGTGCATGCATCCATTGTTACAAAAATAATTAATTTATTACGAAATGCTTGCGGGGGTTGAGCAGTTTATTGTAATCCGTATTGAGAAAATAATAAATTGATATAAAATAATTTAACCCTTCCTTGCCGGTGCTGTGAACTGATTTAACATATCTATAATTATTTCAATATATCTGTTAAGTAAACTAAACACAGAACTCATGCGTGCATTGATGGTATTGGATAAAATAATGTAAGTATTTCTCAGACGCAAAAATTTTAATAAATGTTTTGTCTAAAATCGGAAATTAGGGTGGCTAACTTTGACTGAGTTTTCCAATATGATGGTACTTACCTAGCTGAAGAAAGTATGAAAAAAGAATTGTCATTGAAATAGTGACGTTTCTTTGGTCAAATTGCATAATTCTTTATGTGAAATAAAAACGTTGCATATAACTAAGACAGGTATTTAAAGTACCTACTACATTCAAATCTTATGATTTCAGAGAAAATTTTGGTTTTGAATTATTAAATAAGAGAAAATCAAAAAAAAATTATTTTATGACGCAACGCTTACAGAATTACTAGCTATCCAACTAAAAAATGACAAAATTCTAAATGTGTTCCCTGGGTAGTTGTGTACTGAGTACACAGCACCGGAGATCAAGGGATTTTCTAGCGTCGTAAGGGAAGGGTTAAAAAATGTTAATAATAGTACCTATAAATTCTATACAATCAACATTAAAAGAAAATGTTTAACTTCACTTCAATAATAAAAGCTAATTTAATTGAAATTTAATGATTATGAATATTTTTTATGTAAAGTATGCGGTTTTCATAGGTGTGTATAACTGCAAGACATCCCTTCTGCTTATTGGTAGAGCAAAGCCATCGGACCTTTCCAGCCCTGGTGGTTGAGTTTTGGCAGAACCTGTAGCTGCCGCACAGGATCAACTTCTTGCCGCGGTTAGATGTGACATACGAATAAGACACTGCAGACGAGAGAAAGCATTTAGATTACTGACAAATACAACATTTATAAAAAATAAAATAATACAATTTGCTTGAAACATTAAATAAATTAATATGAGTTACCTGAAATATTAATTAATAGAATTTACTAGAAATATGAAAAATAATATAAACTGCTAGTGTGGAGACATTTAAAAATAAATAATTAATAAGGGTCCCCACAGGCATAGGTAAAGAGGACGGACCGCCACATAACTCGGAGTTGGCACACACTCCTTGCCTCATTCACATTCATACAACGTCTCATAGATACTCTTCTGTTATTCTGACTCCTGAGATGGCCTGATTCAAGTATTTGGTTCAATTGATCTTGCCATGTCTTCCTCGGGCGTCCCTGACTGATTCTACCATTAACATTTGCGTCACATATTCTCCTTACACTTATTTATTCTTTCATTCGCTCTACATGCCCAAACCATCTAAGCGTTATTTGCTTAATCTTACTAATTACGTTTACATCAGCCTTGAATTCTTTGCGAATCTCCACATTTCATACACAATCCTACATGGTGTTATGTATGCCTAGGGGGTTTCATTTCTATAGCATTCAGTCTACTTTCATCCTTCCTCTGCCAGTTCCATGCTTCACTACCACACATCACGGTCAGTACTAGGACTCTATTGTGGACTTCTAGCTTCGCTTAAGTACACAATTTAAATCAGTGTCCCAGTATAAATTTCATTACAGTGATCAAGAAGTTAGAAGATACGGGTTTCATTCCTAAATGTGAAAAAAAAACAGGACGGCCACAGAGCAGGTGGAAGAAAGAGAATGTTGCACAAGTTAACGTGTCTATACAAGAAGATCCTGGCTTATCCATGCGCAGACGTCCAACTGCTTTGACGATAACCAGATCAACTTTGTGTCGAAAATTGAATAGGATTTACAACAGTTCTTGGATGGAGCGAAATAAGGCAACTTGCAATACATCCAATGTGACTATACCACTGCTGAAAGACATATTCCCTAACAAACTGATATTCCATAGCCCTCCTGCAGCCCAGACTTAACCATAACATATTTTTGAATGGGGTTATCTGAAAATTCATGTATAATTATCATAATATATGATTGTATATCATATAGTAACATCCTGCATGTTTTGTGTCAGAGTATTTACAAAATCTTGGTCCCAGATTTGAGGATTGCAAAACTTTTGGCGCACTATACATATCAACGTTGGATTGATATATTAGTTACCAAAGCTCCTGTCGCAGTGTGGTAACCATCTTGGCTCACATCTGAGGTTGATGGTTCAAAACCCGGTGTGCGAACATAAATTAAATATAATTTATGTGATATTTTACATATAATTAATGTCATGTATTATATTTTCAGCACATTCTGGAGTGGTAAATACCCTCAACCAGATCTGAATAGCCAGGTACTTTCCAACTTTCGTACTCTTCATCTCCTTCACCTTTCCACTTCCATCAGCCTCAAAAAATATAGGTACCTGAATTGACGATATTACAGTCCCGCTAGCTACAGGCAGTCGGAACTCTTGATATGATAAATATTATATATCGGGACGGTAAGACAAGAAATCCTGGGTTCGATTCCTAGTTGTGACTGTTATCTTATTATTTATGTGTTCTATATCATGTTTCGTATAGATTTGTTAGTATTATCTTCTTCTTCAATATTATATTATATTTATGGGTATAATCTTCAAAATAGGTTAAAAGAAAGAGTTTTTCCTGAATAAACATTAAAAATTTGAATGCTTTTGCTTCGTTTGGTTAGTAATTTAATAGAAAATTAGGTTGCTTGTATCATGTTAATGTATTGTATGTTGTTGTATTGTATTTAAGGCGATAATAAAACGCAATGTTAATAAAAAACGTTTATTAATTGAAAAACAAATGCTAATTTAGCACAATTAATTTTATAAACACTAAAACTTTAATGCAAACATCATATAAATTATAGAAAATAATATATCTTGTACCAACCATTGATTTATACGTGGCCAGCAATGGGCGCAATTAGCAGCCTGGCAGAAATATATTTCCCGTTGGAATGGTAACACTACTTCCGCCGAGCGATCAGGAAAGAAAACTTACCGAACTGCTAGTTTCGTCAACTTGGGATTGAATCATCAATGAACAGTTATATACAGATTTACCACGCTCAAATTTAAAACATATTTGATTCACTTGATTGTGTAACGTGTCTCCCATGTGATTACACGTCATATACATATTCTCCTTACTCCCCTTTGTTCATGTCCAAACCATTGAAGCATCATTTTCTTAAAGTTATTCATGATGTTATTATTACACTACTAAATTATTTCATTTTTTTCATCGTAGGACGAAGGAAACACAAGAGCAGGCAGATCGTTCCACAGACAAAAGAATGAAATGTAAAAATTACCAAATGATTCTTATACTAATGCCCACAAAAAAGTTGTTCATACAGAAATGAAAGATTATTTGAAATGACGATAATTATGTTTTCTTTCAAGATCTGATTAGCCAACTTCTTCAAAAACAGACTCTATTTATTTCTCTTCTCCGGTGAATTCCCAACATTGAACCATAGTTCTGCTGGCCGTGGGCAGTATTGAATCATCCAGGCTTCACATAAAAAAACCAGTGTTTACAATTTTTAACCTAATAGTGTTACCCTATGTTTCCTTATGTAGTTAATTATATAGAACAATAGATTCACAGAATACCATCTCCATTAAAACATGCATAATAAATTGAATTACATATTAATATATCTCTTACAAACCAAACTCAATGCATCATAATATAAAAATTTCAATGTAGTTTGACAGATTGCAATATGCACCGCGCATAGTACCGTGTTACATTATGAGGAAAAATACAGAAGATAAGTATGTTTACAACGCCAAATATTAATAGCGACACAAGAAGTAAGTCATCCCTACTTTTTGTTTGAATTATAATATTATATATATCAAAATCATGCGACTTACAGAAATTCTTCGGGTTGTTTATTTACACTTGAAAATGCACTACCATTGCACTTAATCCACGAACAAAACACATCACATTCACTGAAAGTAAACCATTAAAACTTGCACACTGAATTGTATCTTATTTTCAATTGCAAATAATACTATTCGATGATGAAAGTAAATTAATGAAACAAAATACGTTCGCGCACATAACCAAAGAAAATATTCACAAGTGACGTATTTTGTAGCGAAATACGTGATTTTAATTATTGAGAATTAATTATAATAATCCCACACACTAATTAGATCGTAAAAATGCCGTATTTGTGATTTTATTTCAATATTTGAAAAATAAATTAACTAAACACTGTCAAAATATTACCATAAACTATAAACTAAAACATCCAGTCGAAAAAACAACAATTTTTTTTCTATGGTTTTTCGTAAATGTCAGATTGGTTATGCCCTAAATATAAGAAGCTAGCTGATTTCAAAATTTGGGTACTTATTTGCTATTCTATTAAAAATTACATTAAATCATGAAAACTTTATGTTTCATTTATTCCCAACAATGTTACATTTTTTGGTAATTTTTGGATAGGGCCTGACACGCTTATTACGAATATTTTTTAGGAAAAAACTTTATATTCGCCTTAATTACTATAAAAGAAAACTTTTTGCATTTCGGGCGGCGGAAAATTATGAATTTAAATTTTCAATTGCGTTAACCAAAATTCACTTCGCGAATCGATGCGGCGGCAATCAGCTGCCATTAGGTACGTCACTGTTATGTTGGTATCCCTGATACATTGCGTAGATACGACTATGGCTAACTTCGTGGAAGACAAATGGATTTGTATCACAAACCATGTTACACAAACCTAGCGTAGCCGGTAAACTAGTTGAAAACTGGGATGTTTTTCTTGCCTTGACGCGAGCAGGCGTTATTAAGGGGCACTTTCCTTTGTATCACAAACCATGTTACACAAACCTAGGTATCCCACGAAGATAGCAACGGTCGTATTTAGCTCTTGTTAATGCATCAGTGATACCAACATAACAGTGCGTTCCTAATGTCGCCACATCGATTCGCGAAGTGAATTTTGGTTTTACGCAATTGAAAATCAAAATGCATAATTTTCCGCCGCCCGAAATGCAAAAAGTTTTCTTTTATAGTAATTAAGGCGAATATAAAGTTTTTTTCTAAAAATTATTCGTAATAAGCGTGTCAGGCCCTATCCAAAATTTACCCATTTTTTAAAAAAATTATTAATTATAATTTATTTATTTCATATTGCAACGTAACTTTAAAATTTACGGTAAGTGTAAGTATTCGAGATCGCTGGCCACGCTTAATAAGATTTTTTTTAAATAAATTCTTTTAATTCACCTCTCATTATAAAGGACAACTGTCTGCATTTGGGAAATTTTAATTTTAACATTCTTATTTTCAAATAAGTAAAACGAAAATTCTATTTCGTTGTAAGATGACAGCCATTTACAATAATTTAATTAAGCCTGGCCAGCGATCCCGAATATTTATCAAGTTTGCATTATAACTACCTTGATGTTGTATTTTGTACTAATTTTATTAGTAACTAGCTGTACCCCGCCACGCGTTGCTATGGCTCAGTCTGTCTGTGCAGGTGGAGAAACAATAGCGCATGTTGCTTGTACGTTCAACAGATGGCAGACGGTTTTATAAGAAAGCATGTTTTTACCTGTCACAGGTGAAATCTATATAATACAGTTATATAAAAACACACAATGGATTTCTTCCCTTTATTTTTTCCTCATACTTACCTTTTTATATTTTACGAAAGTATTTTTTTTTTCTAAAATGTTAATGAAATTATTCGGGAAAAATAATAACTAAAAAATAATTTGAACAAACACAAAGCTTTTTTACTATTTTTGCATTAATTTTACTTATACGAAATTGTTTGATTGGATGACATTGAAAATCAGTAATTTTTAATAAATTTAATAAATTCTTTACCAAAGGTTTTTTTGACACATAATTTTATGAGCTTCTTCATCAGGGTAGGTACCTGTACTTACGCTATTATTTGAAGCACCGAGGAGATAAACCGGTTGAAGTATTTTATGGATTTGTCCATTTGTCTATGTGCCCTGGGGCCTGGGTAGGCTCAATCTTTCCTTACTTCTGGTGAAATTAATAAAAAATCGAAATTCTTTCTTGAACAGCTATTTACATTCTTTTTATTATTGTACAACAGAACATTCATTCCAGTTACAGTACAATTTTACATCATATCAGCATTTAGCTAAGTGACTCTTCAATAATTGTTTTAGGTCATTTAGAGAACAGTCACTTACATCCAAATTCTTTGCTAGTTCGTTCAACAGCACCACTCCCCTCTTCATGCTATGCTATGCCAGGACGTCAGTTTTGCCTTTTGGTACTCTGAATAAGTCATGGTATCGACTTCGGCTGTAGTGGTCTGCTACATATAAATAAATCATAGCATCCCAAGAGGAATGGGCTATCGATAAAATTTTTCCAAATTTTGAAAGACATAATAGCTAGACTTGCTTTCCGCCTAGTTTCCAGACTCACAGAATTAGTTTCCTCAAGTAAGTTGATATGGTGCATGAACCTAGGATAGGTTCCATGCGTCCGCATATAAACATACCTGAGGAATTTCTTCTGGATTTGCTCTATCATATCAATGTACTTCTGGTGGTACGGTGCCCAAACATCGCTCGCATACTCCAGCTCAGTATGCCATCGAACAATGCTAACATAGCATCTTGGTTATTGAACTGCTTGCATGTCCTAATGACGAACCCAAGAAGTTTGTAGCAAGACTGAGTGAGCTGCGATATATAGTCAGAGAATTTCAGTTCGGGATCAAAGACGACACCGAGATCCTTTACGGAATTTACACGTGATAGTGTTTCGCCCTTTATCTTATAATCGTAAAGTATAGTATTTAGAGAATGAGTGTAAGACATAGTGACACATATTTTTATATTGAAATCTAATTTGTTTATCAACGACCATTCGGATAGTGCATCCAGATCAGCTTGCATTTTAAGACAATCTTGTTGGGAGCTTATTTCCATCAGAATTTTAAGGTCATCTGCAAACAGTAGACATTTACTATTCTTAACATAGTTTTTTGGATGACATTTATTATTATTAGAAACAACAGCGGTCCGAGGAATTCGACCCTTGAGGAATTTCAGATTTCGCTGAGAATTTTTTCGAATTATGTCCACTTACCGAAACAAATTGGTTTCTGGATTTTAAATATGATGAGAAAAAGTTTAGTGTTGGTAGGTCGAAGCCTAGTTTAAACATTTTCCTCAGTAGGATATCATATATACAGACAGGCCAATAGATGATGATGGGGCCTAAGAGTCGAAAGGTTTTTTTATAAATTAACTACAACAATTTTCTTTCAAATCACCTTTTTTATTTATACCTCACAAGAGCACCCCTGTCTGCACAGTGTAAAGGCAGGGAAACTATGTCGCTACCCGGATGGGTAGCGTTGTGAGGTGGGTTAAGGTGGAGCTGAAGGAAGGGACTTATTAATGCTGGTCCTTAAGAGGCCCGGATTATATGAAAGAGGAAAAACAGATGCCGGTAACAGCACATACGAGCTGTCTTACACAAAATCGAATCGTATAAGAGGCCAGTTCTCGTGAAGCCAACATCAACTGTGAACGGGTGTTCCGCTCGTGTGATTTCTAGTTAATCAATTTTATATCTTGCCAAAGAGTATAACATGAGTATATTTAATATATACATATATGTGTATAATCTCATTACACTCCTTTCTCCGTTCAAGCCCTAACAATTTAGGCGTCCCTTGCTTAATTTTATCCATTCCATACACCTCATTTTACCACTCATAAGTATTTGTTTTCTTGACAGATTATTTGCAACGTCATGGAACATTTCAAAATATCAGGTAAACATTGGATCTTATTGTGTGAATGGAGTTTGAAATTACAATTTGTATGACTGGCGGCGTTCCAATTCCGTTCTGATTTTCGTTTTTTTTTAATGTAACCTTTTACGGCTTCCAGTGACCTCAGATGTCAAGTTGGAGTTAGTTTACCAAGTTATTACTGTTAAAAATCTACATTACTAGATATCTGTTAAAAAAATATATTACGACAAAAAGAATAGAGAAAATTTTAATATTCATGCGTTCCCTTTATCAATGGTGTCCACAAACTTGAGAACTTCCATTGATTCCAATGTCGTAGTAGAATGTATACTACAGAATAATTAATTAATTATATGAACATAATAGAAAGCTACTTTATATTCTTTTTTCTTTTTTTCTTACCACATCCAGAATAAAATTAATTTTCATTATTGGTGCTCTTTTGTGTTGATCTACCCCTGTGTTAGTAAATTGAAGTGGTTAGTAAATTAATGTAATATATATTTATATAGGCACAGGTAGTCAGGTAGGTATGCTGTCTTTGTTCTACTGGTACTACAATAGATGGTTCTCCGAGCAACTGGAGACATTGATCCCTTCGGCACCGGTGCATAATTAGGAAACATGCCAAGCACGCGCCCAACATTTGTCACATGAGAACGGATCGCTTCTACAACATCTCGGCTGTGGAACGATTTGCCGGCCTCTGTGTTTCCTCCCTCCTTCTTCTCCTCAAAAAGACCCTCCACACAGCATCTCCAGAGATGACATAGGTCCTAAGGGAAATCATTTTACTCAGGGCCTCCTGTGTGTTACAAATTACGTTCATTGAACTTTTAAATAATAGTGCTTAACACTATATGGTCGGGCATTTTACCGCCAAATCTAGACTTTCCACAAAATATTCATATCTTATGATCTATTTGATATTTTTCGATGAAACTTTCAGTGTTTTACTTTAAAAAGATGTCTCTATTTATTTACTTAGCAATGTATGTGTAATTCCTTTTTTTATGAACAAAAACTTTCTACTTTCTTGGGAATCATAGAAAAAACAGTATTTCACAATGAAAATACCATATCGAAATTTATTCATACAAAATTACAAGATTATTTAAAATTTTTCAATACATATATAAAAAAACTATAACCTAATAGTGCTTCAATGTGTGATAGCGTTCGAAACACTTTCCTTTATGCAGGGGCACATTGCAAAACTTGCACATGTACCGCGTTTCACTGCGTAGTTTGTGAGCGGAACATATGCGACAACGCGATTTTATTACATTTATTTTTTTGTTGTGTTTCAAACTCTTTGTATTGACAGGTAGATAGTTCGGGTACCGCCAAAAATAGAAAACATATGACCCCGCACCCATTTAGAACCCCTTGTTCATTAG
This sequence comes from Hesperophylax consimilis, assembly GCF_061612785.1. Taxonomy (NCBI): domain Eukaryota; kingdom Metazoa; phylum Arthropoda; class Insecta; order Trichoptera; family Limnephilidae; genus Hesperophylax; species Hesperophylax consimilis. The sequence continues at coordinate 33,516,561 of NC_142849.1, forward strand.
TTTCCCGCTCCTTACCGCTTTGCGCAACAAATCGAGTAAACTCGTCTCCCGCGTCTTACTGTAAAAAGGCGTATGACGAGTTTTCTCGTTTCTCGCAAAGAAAGTGTTATAATAGGACCGCATTTTTTTCTTCACTTTTCAAAAGGTTGAGGAATGTAGGTACGTACCTACTGTTATGAATACATTTTGTAAAGTCGACCCGTGGAACGATGGGCTTACAATAAAATATATTAATACTTATTCACATTTACTAGGTTTCTTTGTACATCTTCAGCTTTGTACATCTGCCTTTCTCAGATGTCTCCAGTTTTGCTGATTATTGCCCATTCTCACCCATCTGAAACCCTTGGTTCTTTTTGAATTGTCAGTTGATTTCATATGTGGGCGATATCTGTTTCCTTTACCCAACCAAGAATCCAATCCAATGTTTGAAATTAAATTTTTCAAAATTATATTGAAAAAACCTTCCATTAAAAAACTACTCTAAAAAATTATTGTTTTCGTAATCTACAATAAAAAGTAGTGTAGGTTACGACCTGTCTATTAAATTAATATAATCCATTAAAAAATGGCAATCAATATTGAAAGATGTCAATTTATTTTTATCAATTAATTATTACAAATATGATTGACAATGTTGCCAATAAAATTGTCAAACTGAATACATATTCTTACTGAACTATTGATTATTTTATTAAAGCCTTAGCAGTCTTACTGTGATAACCTACAAATAACATAAAATAAATAATGAGCAAACTAAAAGAAACTATAAAAATCAATCACAATTCAATTTTGAGTGTAAACATTCAAGGACCTAAATTATTATGTGTTCTTTTAGGGATGCAAATGTATAGAAAAAGTGGCAGAGCCTTCAAATGTATAGGCAGTATGACTAAATTCTACAATGCCATTTTGTGTATTTTGCTAGCAATACTTTTTGCTATCCTCATGAAAACTTCTGTTGTACATATAGTAACCAATGGAAATACAATACTAATTGTCTATATGGGTAGCATGATTATTTTAACAGCTTACTCATTATATACATGGGTCAAAATAAACACACAAAAACATCCCCCAATATTTAGAATACTAAACAAAATCGATAAGATGGAAGCCATATTTAATGGAAGTGTAACATATAATGTAATAAACCAAAGTTATTCGGTTATTTGGATCTTGTCGATGACATTTTTAATAACGGTAATTGTACTTGAAATTGTAGCTGATGTTATAACTATTTATATGTTTTTCTTCATACTGTCAATGAGAGTAGTATTGGCTATACACACGACGTGTTCTTTGATATTAATGTCAATTGTTCAAATTGAATACATTAATAAAGTATTGTGCGATATGCAAAATGACAATTTGGATGAAATTTCTATTGTAAATCCATTCGTGGCGTTGATGAGAAAAATGATTTGCAATCAATCAGAAGTAGGAAATATGACAACCTGTCATGGAAGAGAGTCCCTTACCTTATTGTTGAAGGTTTGTGATTATATTGAATCAAATCTGGAGGCGGTCAACCAAATTTCCAATTTTGAGGTAGGTAAGCAAATATAAAAAAATGTACATTAACCTTTTGAACGCGTTAATTTGCTCCGTTTTATCTATACCCGTACGCGGTACATATTTTCAAATACCTATGCATGCAATTAAATGTCAAATTATAGCATTCTGGCATGATTTATTGGACTATATAGACACAACAGATTATTCTCCACAATATGATAACAAATCCTCGTGTCAACACTCTTGGATGTTTATAAAAACAAATCATAAAATTTCATACAAAGACGTACCGTATCTTTTGAATGTGGTCCCGCCATTCACTCGGCGTCATAAATAAACCACTCTCGGTGTGTGTGTACTTAGGCCACTGTGTTTATAGACACAAGTGGGACACCATGATCACTTATCATTCTTAGTTATGAAAAGTTGTGAATGATAAACTAGTACTAACGCCATCCGTTGACAAAAATGTAAACTAAAGGACTAAAAGGCGTGAAGAGGCGCACTTGGTTATCGATCTTTTTTTATGAAATACAATTTTATTTTTGAGAAATTCTTGTAGATGTCAGCATTGTGATAGTTCTACGAATGTCCAAGTGAGCAAGAAATACATTTATGACGAAAGAGAGCGGGAATATCGGCCGTCAAAGTTGCCGTATCAACTGTTGATACAGCCGCGTGTGAGTATAGACTTTTTGCCGTAACAACAGTTGATACGGCCGCGTGCAAAGAGTTAATAAACATATGTTATAATCATGATGGTGTTAATTTAACTATTTTTTTGAAAACACACTTTTTGCAAGTTATGCTTTAAATTATTAGGAAAATTTTTGCGTCCATAGTTTTGTCGGTATAAATTCGATTGAATCACCGATAAAATATTGTATTTGTATGCCTTTCTTGTAAGATTGAGTTTTTATATGGAAAAAAATTATGAAAAAAACTATTCATATTGCATATTTAAGGGTGCAAACATATGAAACAGATGGCGCTAATTTAATTATTTTAGGAGAAAAACACTTTTTGCAAGTATGCTTCAAAATATTAAGATGACTTGTTTGTTTGAACCTGTACATACGGTTTCTAAATATGGATAAATAGTTTTGTTCATATAAAGACTCACTTCTTTTAACAAAGGCATACAGATACAATCTTGTAATGAATCACCAATACAATAAAACTAACAGTGTTGTTTTCTTTTTTTAATTTCCAGCTAATTGTATTCCAATGTTTAGCATTCAGCGATATTTTGGCATCTATAACATATGTGGCGAATGGATTTTTTACTTATGTAAGAAAAAATGTATATTTAAAAAAATAAAGCTAGTATCCATTATAGATTAACAATGGGGAAAAGATCCACAATATGCACTCATTATTATTTAAAAAAAAAAACACTTTGTATCGGGTTAATTACAATGAGAAACATGAACTAGTTCAGTCTGCAAAATAATGCACTTTAGTGAAATATCTGACAAGTTCGTTGTGTTCACTTTGCGGCCATCTTGTTATCGATTTGGCATAATAAACAACAGTAGGTTATTAGGTTATTTTTTTTTTTATTTATTTCTTAATGAAACCCAAACTAAGAATGTATTCTTAGTTTGGATAGTTAAAAAAAGAATAAAAATCTATTTCAGTGTTTTCAGTTTGGAAACGCCCGTCTCATTCACAACCCCAGCCAGAGATAGCCTGGCTTCTCGCTGCCTCGTAAACTTTGGCCCTCCATCAATAAGATAAGATGCTCCCACAGCCGCTGGGCCAACATGATGCATCTGAGAGTCGGCGATGTGTGAATGCAGTGCGGTGCAGACTAATGAACATGTGGTCAGCGAATGCCCGCTCCATTCATTCCTCACATTGAGATGCACTATGATCTAGGAGGTTTTGGGTCCACCAAGCGAGACTAGACTAAGGCTCTAGATTTGCTCGTAGACCTAGATGTCCCCCTCTGACACCCCCCCCCCCCTCTCTCGCCCGCACCATATGAAAGAAGAAGTGTTTTTCTTTTTTAATAATTTGTGTGTATTGGATGAGGCGTGCCTCCGAATAGTTATCCAACGCAATTAACTTAGCAATCGGTGGCGTTAATAGTGCAGATTAAAAAAAATCCTAATTTATTCTGTAGTTCCTCCTTTGGCCGCCTGCAAAGTTAACTGTGTCAAACTCTAAGCAGCTACATACATATCTACCACCACTGTCTAATTCTACAATGAAAAGTCTCTACAAACAATTTTTTTCAACAAGCACCTACCTAATTTTATTCATTTGAATAAATCTTTAATAACTAGTATAGCTTAACATGCTTAACTTGGCAAGCGGCCAAAGGTGGAAGTAATGATTTTTAATCTATGGATTTTTTGTATCCAGAAAAATCTACACTAGCTAATGCAAAGTTAAGGTTGGTGATCGGTACATTAAAAAATGTATTTCATTTTAGTAATTTTGATGCTTCGTAAAATATACCTATTTACCAGAATAAATAAAAGATAATTATATTGTGTAAATTTTAATTTTTCATGAAAACAAGTCAACTGCAGAGTTTCTGACAACAGGAGCTTGGGTCTTATATGAATGTTTAGTAGTGATTTACCTAGCTTTTACTATTGAAGGATTGAAATCAGAGGCAGAACGAACTAAAAGAATTCTCTCCAAAATACTTCTGAAAGAAAACATAAGTAGGTTGTTCACACATTATCAATATATGCATTACCCATACACGTCATTTACAGCAATTTTCCATCATAGAATTATATACGGTGTTCGGAAACTAGTGCTACAAGCAGTAAACTGGTGAATCTACATCACAAAGAACAATGAATAAAGATCATGTCTATGGAGAGAGCAATCATGCTGTTTAACAGGATCGTTTCGGATTAGCGATGGGTCACGGCTCATTTTATTAAGAGCGGGAGCCACGGTACCAGCTCAATATTTTGGTACAAAGCCAAACGGATTCAACACCATCATACCGGGTGGGATTTATCCAGTTCCCTCGTTACCCTAAGGGCATGCGAGGCCCGAACCCAGGGGCCCCCGGCCTGAGGGGGCCCTGGAACCCATAGTATAGAAACATTCTCTTTGTGTTTTCATGTACATTTTCGGCTTTCAAAAAGCCCTCCAAGCTTGATGCAGGACACTCAAACTTAACACAGAAAGAAGATATACTGGAGAAATTTTTCTCTTTTAAATTCTCTAATTAACATGGTCAGGAATCTGGTTAAAATCCTTCGGGTGTGTGCTGGTACATCCTATATATAAATAGAAACGATACAAGGGTAATTCATTTATTTATAAATGAATACTTTCAAGATCGTATCAACATTCTGAACAAGTATAATCAACATTTGGTGATATAGCAGGGGTACCCGGGTTCACAAAATGAGTTTTAAAAATACCCGCCATACAGCATGCCCAAAGATGACACATGCCCTGACGGGAATTATTTTTCTCAGGGCCTCCTGGTAGGAACTAATGTATAACTTACATATACTTGCCAATAATTCCATGGAAATTCTTTTTTTTTTTCTTTTAAGATAAAAAGGACTACAAAATCTTCAAAGTTTTTAGAAAGCATTTACTCCAAAAGGACATTAAAATAACAGCAGGGAACTTTTTCACCGTTGACTTGATGTCCGTGCATGCTTTGGTTGCTTCCCTAACTTCGTTCATAATTTTTTTGATGCAATTCACAGAAAAACACTAAATTATCAAGAATGGTCGGTATTTCAAAATATTTTCACATTTTAAATTTATTGTAAATCCACAGCTTTTTCAACGGCCAAACTTTTATTTTTAACGTTTTTTAGATGTAAGCAAAAAAAGTGTTCTATATTATCTTATGCATGTATATAAAGTGAAATTATATATTACATATATTTTCAGGTTCGATACTGTGCAGGCGGAATTGGAGCAGTTCGTTCCGGGCGCCGACATTCCAAGGCGCCAAGGAGCCTAATAGCCAAGGCGCTGGTAATACCTAACACCTAATACAGCGCCCTTTAGGTTTTTACTAGCGCCAGGTGCCATTCAACTCAGGGCAGGCCCTGTGTATATTACGTAACTATTGTCTTAAAATATTATATAATGAATTATAAACTTATTATTTATCACATAAAATATGAACTAAATCGGAATTCTATAATTTACTAACTGTTGTTATGCATCTTATGTAAATCTTTAATCTGTAGACTTCACCCGCCATATTATCTTAACAGTTATTCTACATCAGAGGACATTATAATTTTGTTCACTTTACTTAACCTCTTAACCTCTTAAGGACCACAGAATTCGGAATTCATACTAAAGAAAAATTTTAATTATTTTTTCACACTATGCACCACAACATCAATATTCAGTCCCATTTTGGGCCCGAAATGGCTTTTATATGAGGATATATATTTTGAGTAAATAAATTTCATTGATAAAAAAATGTATGATTTTTAAATGATTACTGAAGGGGTTAAGATTGAACAGTTGTTTTTTAAATTTATTTATTCGATTGTCCATTCTTAGGCTATCGGGAAGGAAATTGTCATGGCCTATGGTACTACTTTTTTTACCCTGGTATGATGAATGAAATGGGACATTTAGTATCTACCTACAAGCGTATCGTTATTTTTCAAATGAATTCGCACTTTTTCTACGCCCAACGAGCGTGAAAAATAATTTATTTTAGCACATTGCAATTATATTCAACAATTTATTCAACACATAGAAAATAAATTAAAAAAGTAAATGAATGTAATAATTTTTTTTCGAAAAAAATGTGAGTGTGTCATGTCTTCTGAAGCCAATGGATTAGGAGTATTAAGACCGGTTGTCTCGGAGAATTTGAACAATTCTTCAAATTTCAATGTTAATTTTTCAAAAACTCTGAAAGATTTTTTCAAGATCTGATATTATCTCAGTTCTGTCATGCTACTAGCCTATAATTATATAAAAACAGAACTTGAATAGGACTTTCACAGAACCCGAAAATTAACGTTGAAATTTTATGAATTGTTCAAACTCTCCGAAACAAGCTGTTCTTAGTGTACAATTTATTATGTTGTCTTGTATAGTGTTCGTGTACTTGTGTGTTTTTTAAATGTTGTGTTCGTAAAATTTTATAATTTTCAATAAGTTCATTTCTTGGTATAGTTTTTTTCGTGCTGTTGTAATTGAAGAGTTATTTATAACTTTATTTTATATTATTCGTAAATCGTTTAAATATGTAACTTGTGTGTTTCCCCATATTTTTATCAGATAATTTAGGTGAGACTAGATAAAGCTAAAGTACTTTTGTTTACTTCTGTTGGAATAAGATAAGTATAATTATTATTGAAGAAGAAGATGATATTAACAAATCTAAACGAAACATGAGATAGAACAAGACATGAAAAATAAAAAGATAACGGTCACAACTAGGAATCGAACCCAGGATATCTTGTCTTTCCGGGACAAGCGTCTCGACCACTCGACCATTGGGACTTATCTGTTAAACGTCATATTTGTTGATATTATTAGAATTAACAATATCAACTCATAACTATCTTTTACCATAATTCTTATTCCCACTAACCCATCGGCATACCTGCCGCCAAGATTGGGGGGCTGTACTTTTTTCGCATCGGCATATTGCCCGCCCCATTGGGGCGACTAAAACTTTTCCCACATACAATAAAATTATAATCTATATAATAGCATAAAAAGTGTTTCATTTGGGGAAATATGGGGTGCAATACTGCACAGTAATAATCCTTCTCAAGTATGCACAGATGATGTCACAAATAAAAATTAGTATGCCGATTGGTTAATGAATTAATTTACTTATTAATTTTCATTAGTTTAGTAAATTAGGATATCCGGTAATTCTAGCAATTAATCTGACAAATGTACTGGCAGCAGTAAGTATTCCGACTGTTATAGTAATTCGACAATTCCGTTAGGAATACTGACGCCCCGGCAACCATTTATTGGATAACCAATACCTCTGCCGTAGGTTACCCCATGTGGCAAGCCACGACTCTATCTCAGCGGGAGGGATGGATTTATACATCCGTCACTCCTTACTGACCCCCCAGAATCCTACCCACCCCTCATACATTTTTCAATACAGTTACTTACTCTCCTTCCTTTCTTTGAAACACCCTCCACACAGTATACCCAAAGATAATTTTCTTTGTTTTAAATTATTTTTCTCAGGGCCTCCTGCGTGGAGCTAATTTAAAAAGAAAAATATTTTAATTTCGGTAATCCAACATCAATATAGTGCCGCATCCCATATTCCGGTAATCCAACACCCATATAGTGCCGCATCCCATATACCGGTAATCCATTATCCATATAGTGCCGGATCACATATTTCGGTAATCCAACATCCATAATAATAATAATAATAATAATTGGATAATTTGTAGAGCGCCGTTTTTGTGAAAAATCACCTCAAGGGCGCTGTACAATTTATTTCCTAAGATCTACATTTGTTATTTAGAAAAGATACCAAAACATACTTACCTGGCAAGACACTTCCGACAAACACACTTATATTAAAAAGTTTATGCTTATAAAAGATAAAACTGCACGCAGAGGACACTATATCAAAAAACACTGGTCATCGCATGACCTAAGTCTGCTATAGTTTTTATTTTAATTTAACTGTCTTAAAAAGCCTACAAATTGTTAGTTGTTATCCATATAGTGCCGGATCACATATTCCGGTAATCCAACATCTAGTGCCGGATCACATATTTCGGTAATCCAACATCCATATAGTGGCGGATCACATATTCCGGTAATCCAACATCTAGTGCCGGATCACATATTCCAGTAATCCAACACCCATATAGTGCCGGATCACATATTCCGGTAATCCAACACCCATATAGTGCCAGATCACATATTTTTTAGGATTTTTTTCAATGTAAATATGCAAATAGAAGTTTATAAATGGTATTATATGGGTGCGTATAAACAGGAAAAAAATTCCACAAGCTGAGCCACGAATTACTGGAAAGGAACAAAGCAACCGCAAACGGCGTTTCGCGACGTCTGCAGTAGCTTTGGTCCTTTCCCATAATTTGCGGCTCGGCTCGCAGAAATTTTGTCCTGTTGATACGTAGCATTAGATTGTAAATTACAAAGACCTACCTATCTGTTTTCAACTTTTAAAAATATAATTTCGTTGAATCATAATAATCAATTGGATAAATAATACATTATCATAACCCAACCCAACCGTACTTATCAAAACGTGTTCAACGTAACCTAACCTAATTGCATATTGAAAATTGATAAGGCCGTCCACAAAAGCCAAATATTATTTTTAATAAATTCATGCTTCATTTTTAAATATTTTGTTTTTCTTACCTTTGGTGGACAATCGTGAATACAGAGCGACTGGTACTTGATGCTAAATGCTGGGGGATTTTAAAGATGCTAAAAAATACAACGGGTTACTTGTTCAACGCCTTTTAGAGGACAAAAATTCATTGAAACGGATTTTCTTTCAGTCTGGGCGTTGTGGAGTTGATTGCTAAGATTGAATTCCTTACGAAAATTGCTTTACAATTAAAAATGAACTCAAGAGGCTTGATTTATGTTTGGAGGTTCAAGATAAAATATATATTGTTGACCGGTCAGTGGATGAGTTGAAATCGCGTTTAGGTCCTCCATCACAATACAAGCAACATTTTCCACTTAGGTACTGTGGTGTTAGTAGGAGATTTTCCAATATTGTCAGGTCATTTGTAACTGGGGAATGTTTGTTTTTCTTTTTAATAACTAAAAATAGTACTGATGATATGCAGAGATGTGCTTTATTTCAAATAAATCCATTTCAAATGGAAATGCAAAATGCAAAATGGGTATTTTCCATTTTGCATTTTAAATGCTTTTCTAAAAACTATTTTGCATTTTGCATTTTAAATGCTTTTCTCAATGCATTTTCCATTTTAAATGCTTTTTTGCAACATTCTTCCTACTATCTCCACTCATCTTTTTTTCATAAGCCCCAAATATCAGTCGGTCCCCAACCTCGCTATGAGAGATAATTTACATTTGTCAAGTTGCTCCTTGGTAGGAGCCCTGGCAATTGAGTGATACCATTACAAAAAATACTGATTCATATAGGTACTGAACATGGGGCCATGACGCTGTAATATTAAATGTTAGATAGCAGTTTCTATGTTTTTACGTTGGCAACATTAGTCCCGCGCAAATTTTTTGAGGTTTCATAATCTGTAGTGGTGGTGTTTATGGATTTACCATCATGTAATATGTTTGTTTTACATTGGTGTCCATTATTAAATGACAAAATTGTTTAAAAATTCTATAATTATTTTAATTGTTTGACCTGAGAAACCATTTTGCATTTTCAATGCATTTTGAAAATAGGTATTTTGCATTTGAAATGCTTTTCTAAAACCCATTTTGCATTTTGCATTTTCAAATGGAAAAGTTTTGACCCATTTCCATTTTGCATTTCAAATGGTTTTGGGTACCCATTTTGCACATCTCTGATGATATGTAATTACAGTGCTCCATCAATAATGTACGGAGCAATGACAATTTTCAATTAATTAGTTGAAGTGTATATCATTTGAATACTAAAACAAAAAAAGACAATTTAAATTAAAAGTGGGGTGGGGCAAAATCTACAAAAATTGGTATTGTATATTGTCTTTGCGATATTTTTATCCTGTTTTAAACTGTGTTGCTATTATAGACATTTAAATGAATGGACGAGCCAATCAGAGAAAGGGGAACAAGCCAAGTGCGCGGAGCGTGGGAGGCAGCGTGACCGTCTCACTTCCGGTGATTTGTCAATAAATGAATGTGATGGTATATATGCAAGTCGCATTGTAATATCACCACTCGGTCCTCGAAAATTAAATCTGTTTACGAATTACTATTCCGTTTTACAATGGCGCGCAAATTGCTAGCTGCGTAAAAAACTTAACCACATAAACTAAATCGGGTAAACAAAAGTTCGGGTTTGTTTACAAAATGTAATATTTTGCTATGGTAAAAAAAGATGGAGAAACAATACCGCATATTGCTTTTACATCCAACAGATGGTACTGTTTTTAAACATTTGACCAACAGATGGCGCTGTTTTTTTTTAAAGCATATTTTACCTGTCACAGGTGACATCTACATCATAACTGAATATATAAAAAATCAGGTGTCACTGTATTCGTACTTGCTAATCTCCGAAACCGCCAAACCGATTTCAATTAAATTTTGTGAATTTGTATACATGGTTCCAAGATTGAAAGATAGGATAGTTTTGGACCCAATAGGTGTCTGAACAAACGAAATTTATATTTATATACATAGATGTTTTCAAAAGAAAATAAATTAATCTAATTGAATTATTGCTTAATAATGCACTCCCCCAAAGTCAACATAAAAGAGAAATAGAAGGAAGTACATATATCAAATGTTTTTCTTATTTTCCATTAATCACCAATGATAATAATTCATGTATTAATACATAATAATAACCTGACAAAGAGTTATGTAATTATTGTTTTTCATTAAGGCTTTAACATTCTCACTTCAATAACCTACAGCAGAAGGTCAAAATGGGTAAGCAAAAAGGTTCTATAGAAATCAATCACGATACACTTCTGAGTATAAACATTCAGGGACCCAAATTACTATGTGTCGTATTAGGAATGCAAATGTACAGAAAAAGTGGCAGAGAAATCAAATGTATAGGTGCGATCACTAAAAGCTACAATACTATATTGTGCATATTCTATGCATGGCTCTTTGTCAACATCCTACAAGATAAGTCTAAAATCCAAGGAAACGCAATATCCTTGATTTATATAATCAACATGATTATTCTAATAGCCAATTCATTATATCGATGGTACCAAATAAACACAAATAAACATGCTCCGATATTTAGAATAATCAAAACAATGGGTAAGATGGAAACCATATTTAACGGAAGTGTAACATACAGTGTGATAAACTGGACTTATTCTATGAATTGGTTTGCATCAGTAACATTGTTAATTGTGGTGTTTGTAGTTGATTTTGTGCTTCATGAAATGACTTCTTTCTTTTGGTTCTTTATATTATCAATAAGATCAATATTGGAAATACACAAAACTAACGCATTGATAATGATGTCAATTGTTCAATTCGAATACATTAATAAAGTATTGTGTAATACGCAAGATGACAAGTTGGATGAAATTTCTATTGGCAATCCATTCATCGCACTGATGAGAAGAGTCATTTATAAAAGTTCAAAAATAAAAAATGAGACAACCTGTCATAAAAAAGAGAGTCTTCTTTCATTGCCGAAGGTTTGTGACTATATCATATCAAATGTGGAGGCTGTCAACAGAATTTACAATATTGAGGTAAACGAAATATAACGTCAGTGTTAAGTTCAATATCGCGCAAGAACCATTTGTGTCATACTGCAAAATTAGTTATTGACTTTAAGCAATTGCAAGCAGTCTATTGGTAAATTTCAAAACTTGAATGCGCCAATCAATGTGGCTTATGCTGTTCAACTGAATGCGCCAAAAAAAATGGATAATTAAATTATTGGCTCATGAGCGGTATAGAACTTGCATGGACGATATTGCAAAATTCATTATGTTAAATGATATTTATTAAACTAGTGTATCTTATAAAAATTGAAAGGGCTGTATTCTGAAATGTTTATTTAATTAAATTGTGACATAAGCCATAATCCCATAAGACAAACAGTAATTTATCATCATCACGGCGCACAGTGGGCTGAAAATCGCCTTTCATAGACGTAGAGACTTGAATTTTCAAGGGTATTTTTTTTGGCTAGAAATGGATTCTCCTGATCATTACTATGCTATAAAATGTCGTACGAAGCAATTGCGTGTACAAATGAAGGAGTTATAATTTTTTTAAGAAAAAATTGTATAGCGCTGACATTAAAAATGAGGCTATCTCTGGAATCATAAGGTTGGCCGTTCTATCTTTACACACAGATAATACTACTATTTATTTGTATTTTTTTGACATACTTCATATTGTGGCGCAAGGTGCGATTTTTTTTTTTTTAAATCCTAAAGTGGAAAAAAAATATTTTTTTTGTTGATGATTCATTTTAATGCTTAAATGCTTTACATATGAGTATGCTTTGTCTAGTTTACAATATTTTATTTACACTGCAAGCCAAAACACTGTGTACAGTGGGCTGAAAATCGCCTTTCATAGACATAGAGACTTGAATTTTCAAGTGTATTTTTTTTGGCTAGAAATGGATTCTGCTGATCATTAATATGCTATAAAATTTTGTATGAAGCAATTGCGTGTACAAATGAAGGAGTCATCATTTTTTTAAGAAAAATTTGTATGGAACTGACATTAAAAATGAGGCTATCTCTGGAATCATAAGGTTGACCATTATATCCTTACACACAAATATACTACTATTTATTTGTATTTTTTTGACATACTTCGTACTGTGGCGAAACTTAAAAAAGTTAAAAAAAAAACTTTTTTATGTTGAAGATTCATTTTAATGCTTAAATGCTTTACATATGAGTATGCTTTGTCTAGTTTACAATTTTTTATTTACACTGCAAGCCTAAAAGCATTTAAGCATTAAAATGAATCATCAACATTAAAAAGGGTTTTTTTCAACTTTGAGGATTTAAAAAAAAAAAATCGCACCTTGCGCCACAATATGAAGTATGTCAAAAAAATACAAATAAATAGTAGTATTATCTGTGTGTAAAGATAGAACGGCCAACCTTATGATTCCAGAGATAGCCTCATTTTTAATGTCAGCGCCATACAAATTTTTCTTTAAAAAATTATAACTCCTTCATTTGTACACGCAATTGCTTCGTACGACATTTTATAGCATAGTAATGATCAGCAGAATCCATTTCTAGCCAAAAAAAATACCCTTGAAAATTCAGGTCTCTATGTCTATGAAAGGCGATTTTCAGCCCACTGTGCGGCGCTACATCCCAGGGTGGATTTGAACTCCTCCATAAATTCTCTCCACTGGCTGCAGTCTCTCTCCATTTGCTTTCAGTCCTCAGTCCTTGCAGTCCTTGCTCAATACTAAATAACATAGTCTATCCTTTTTGTCCTTTTCTAAGTCTTCCTGAAGACAGATAAATATTCAGAGAGAGTCAGACATTTGCCAGGAATGTATTAAATACCTTATTTCAGAGCAGCTAATTTATTTTTACATTATTTATGATTAATGTTATCTACTAGCTGTACCCCGCCAAACGATGCTGTGGCTCAGTCTGTAGAGAAAAAATAGTGCGTGTTGCTTTTATGTCCAACAGATGGCGGTATTTAAAAAAAAGTTCGTTTTTATTTGTCACAGGTGACATCTATATAATAGAGGTATATAAAAACACACGCATATTAGAATGCAATGTTTTGTCAAATTTTGAAAGCAATCCGTGAAGAACTTTTGGATATTTAAAATTATGAATAAGGGGCCGTTCAAGTATTACGTAAGCAGATTTATTACAATTATTTACCCCCTCTCCCCCCTTGTCACCAAAAGTAAGCAAAACTTTTACCCCCCCCTCCCATGCTTACGTAAAAATTGTTACCTATATGCATTTTTCTGTTAATGTATTCTGTTTTTTAAGCGAGTACCTAAACGTATTAATTATTTGTGGGAATCCCCGAATATGTATTCGGTTTTCAAACATAGACAATGTGTGGGTTGCCAATGTGTAAAAAAAAAATAACTACTGCTGAGCAGTGCTGACGTAATCACTATCTCGACCCCCCCACCCCCCATGTCATCAAAAATAAGCAAAGCATAGACCCCCCTGCCCCCCTATAGTGCTTACATAATACTTGAACGGCCCCTAACCGAAAATTTTTATTTATTTAGAAAGGTTGAATCATGGAGCAGTGTATATCGCAACTGTCCATATCTTAGTAAAATAATAGTGTAAAACAGCTATAATGTAAAATGTCCATATGTAGACGGAAGTAGGAAGTTTAAAGTGGTTGACTTGTAAATCATATAATGTTATGTAAATCATATGATGTAATGTAAATCAAATAATGTTATGTAAAATGAATATAGATAGATGACATTATTTTAATTTTACAGCTAACAGCCTACCAATGCTTAACATTTATCGATATAATGACATCTCTCACATATACAGTGAATGAATATAACAATAATGTAAGTAAAAAAATAACTTACCATTATCCAGAATAGGTACTTTATGATGATGATGGATGGTGAACACTTCACTTTAGATTTAAAAAATCATTTGTGTAATTTGTTTTTTTTTTAATGACTGCTTCCAATTATTATTAGGTGTGTATTGAATGTGACACTAATGACAGCACACAATTATTATTAGGTGTGTAGTGAATGTGACACTAATGACAGCACACAATTATTATTAGGTGTGTAGTGAATGTGACACTAATGCTAATATTTTAAAAACATTTTAACTAATTTGAAAACTTCTAAATAATAATAAAATTGTCAACTTTGCATAATGTTTATTGTAGAATAGTTTTTTAAATTACTTTTAAAGTTTTTAAACAAGTTTCCTGTATTAGGTACGTAAATTAAAATTAATATTGTAATTAAATATTTCATGTTGATTATTTTTCATAAAAACCAGATTGCACAATCCTTGAAAACAACGTTATGGGTCATTTATGAACTTGTAGTGGTTGTTCAACTTGCCTTTACTGTAGAAGAATTAAAATCAGAGGCACAAAGAACTAAAATAATCCTTACCAAAATACTTCTGAAAGAAAACATAGGTAAGTTACTTACATATTAATATGTACATACATGTATAGTGGTAGATACTCATGGCTTTAGCCATGTTTGGTAACCAGATCTGTAAAGCCAAATACTTCTCAACCTTCCTCTTCCTACCTTTTATCCCTTTCACATGGGATGTCACAGTCCTGTGGGATAGTTGGGAATATTTTCCAGTGTTCATGATGACATATAAACGGATTTTTTTTCTTTTAGATAAAAAGAAATATCAAATTCTAATAAAGTATTTGCTTCGAAGGGATTTCAAAATTACAGCAGGAAATTTTTTCACAATTGACTCGATGTACTTATACGCTTTGGTTGCTTCCGTCACGTCGTATACAATTTTTTTGATGCAATTTACGAACTAATTATATCTGGTAATTAGGTTTTTGTTAAATTATGTTTAAATAGAAGGCTTTTTGTAAATTGCACCACCCATCAAATTTCCAAATGAAATGTTAACTGTTTTGACGGGATAACTTATTCCCTCAAATAAAATGATTGCAGGTTGAATAACGATACTGTTTACTTCACTAGAACATTGTGTTTTTGTTTTACATAATATAGGTACAGTTTAAATTTTGTGCTATTTTTCCTAGTATTATATTACTATAGACATGTAAACAGAAGATTCGTACAACAAGATATACAGGGTTGTGCCAGACAGGGTGAGACCCAAGTACTGTAAAGTAGACCGGAGTTCCCGGTCCACAGAGGAGGAAGATGTCGCTCCTTTCACATCGAGTGCCAGTCACCTTCTAATAAATACAGGGTTGTACCAGACAGGGTGAGACACAAGTACTGTAAAGTAGACCGGAGTTCCCGGTCCACAGAGGAGGAAGATGTCGCTCCTTTCACATCGAGTGCCAGTCACCTTCTAATAAATACAGGGTTGTGCCAGACAGGGTGAGACACACACGTACTGTAAAATCACCGGAGGTCCTGATCCACGAAAGAGGAAGATGTCGCTCCTTTCACAGTGCCAGTCACCTTGTGATAAATAATATAAAAATTAAAAAACATTAAAACACCTATTATTTCACAAACATTTATCCGAAATGGAAATAATTACATTGGACATTTCTAAGTAATGTTTGAATAATAGAAACCAAAATTATGCACCTAAGAACATTAAGTTTTATTTAATAGCCATATCCCGCCTTCCCAATATCTAATACACCAAATAACTGTTTATAAAATTGTGTACAAGTGGAATATAATTATTTCAGTCCATCGTACTTACCTAATCTCTGAGTAAATCTATATTATAATGAGCTGTCGAGAGTACAAGCTACACTACCGAACAACAAATCCATTTACAGTGCTTTTGACTTCCGCATTGCATATTCTTCACATCCCTACAAAAATGGGAGACAAACATAAATATTCCGTCAAAATAGTCAACGACTCAGTTCTGAGTTTGAACGTTCAGGGAGTCAAATTTTTAGGCCTCGTATTCGGAATGCAGAAATTCGTAAAAGATGGACGTTTTCTCAAAACTGTCGGAACCAAAACTAAATGTTACCTTGTCATTTTGTGTGTTTCCACAGGTTTATTTTTCAAGATCACTCTGAAAATAAGCCTTGCAAACGTAAACCTAGATATTATGCTGTTTGTGGACTACTTATTTATGATCACCAACCATACCACAACTTTTGTCACGACCTGATGAAAACGATCGTAGAAAAATATCCGTCTTTATTTAAAGTGTTACATAAATTCGACAAGATGGAAACCATCTTGAAAGGTAACATCACTTATTACAGTACAATGTTAAACAGGGTGTACTCATACACCTGGATAGGTGTACTCGTATGTCTGATTACAGTTGCAACGGCGCATCTAGTATTCGGATTTATTATGTATTTCAATTGTTGGTTTATGATATTATCGTCTAGAATCATACTAGTTTCACATCAAATCAGCGCATTACTTTTAATCATTTCTGCACAATTTTCTAACATAAACAGAGTTCTTTGTGCAATGTTCAATGAGCCCAGCGATGAATTCTGTCATAACAACCCTTTGTTTTTATGGTTTAAAAAATGTTTTCGGTGTAAGCAGTCGATAGTGAGCAAAGACGAGTTTTATGATCACAAAAAAACATTTAATTCTTTGCTGGAGATTTGTGATCTGCTTCTGGCTAATGTGGAGATTGTGAACAAAATGAATCACATTGAGGTAAGTAGAGAAAATAAAAATTAAAGATGATCTTATTTATAATTTTAACGCGTAGAAAAATAATTATTTTTTGTTCTATGCACAGACATAGGAATTAATAGACGAGAAGATAATGGCGAGGGGTAAAATCAACTGTTGAAGAACGAAGGGCGTAAGGCTGACTGTGATTCGTCAATAAATCAATCTGACAGTAAATAGGCATCTCGCATTATAATATCACCATTTACTTCTTAAAAGTAAAATCTGCTTTTGAATGAATAGACATTTTCACATGGGAGCGCAAATTACTCGCCACGTTATGAACAAATTTGCGAAGTCCAAATTCGGCAAAAAAATTCGGTTCTCTTTTCAGAGTCGAATATTTCGTTTAAGTATTTAGTTAAGACACTTTTATAAATGTTCATAATTTACTTCCCAGCAACCAACCAGCTTTGTGTTTCGCGTCCAGACGTTTCTCGATGTGATAGTATATGTTTCTAAAACTGATCTATATTATACGATGTGAATATGCTTAAAATAAAGTAAAATAATGCTTATATATGGAATGTAATACGACAATTGGGTTTATTCTCTTTTTCACATCTATTTTTACAAGTTTTCATAGTACAAGTCAACATTTTGCCGTGTTATTTCGTAAAATGAACCGATGATGCCTCGACCATAGTTCGCACAAGAATGATGACGTCACGTTTTCAAATTTCACTTGAGGCCATACGCGAGCACAGCCGGTTCCAATGGAACCGGTATGGGGAGTGGGGATAATATGCTTTTAATCACTTAGGGCAGGTCTACTAATATTCATATGTCTATGGTTCTATGTGATTTTAGAAATTATTATTTTTTCTCCATTAAAATTTATTTATTTATGAAGTTTCAAAATGTCCACGTAAATTGTAAAGTTTAAAGTTATTATCATTTTTAAAGATAAACTAATGTTTAATGCTACGTATACGATTTGATTATTTCAATCACTTTTGGAATGAAAGGAACGGATTTATCTGATGTGGTAAGTAGATGTTATGTAATAAAATGTATTTTTTTCAATACAAATTTCATGGTTATTTAAATTTTATAAATTTAAACAGAGCTCTAAAAATCTGATAAAAAATAATATAATATGTAAATGTTTTTTGCCCATTAGTAAGGGTATTTTTTCTCTGGTAGAATCATTTCTGAAAATGAAGTACATTTTCTTATAAGCAGCTGCTGGAGAATGAGCCAGAATTTCTTTCATTTTCTTGTTACACAACATTATGTACTTCAGAATCCTATTAATTGATTATAGTTTTACTTTATATGTTTTTTTGTACTTAGCTAAGCCCACTTACACTAGTGTCAATTTTATGGGTGCTTTACGATCTGTGGGCGATTTTACTACTGGCGTGCACCATCAAAGGGCTGAAATCTGAAATGGAAAGGACAAAAAGGATTCTCATGAAAATCTATCTGCAAGGAAACTTGCGTAAGTTGTTGCAGGAGGCTGATAGGACATTGAAAGGAGAAAGAATTATCTAGTCGCTAATAAAAATATATGATGACCAATATTTGTACAACTGAATGTGAAGATTTAAAATGAATGTAAGGCTGATGTAAGCATACTTAAGAAAGGGATGTAGATCGGCAGGACGGAGAAAGCAATACAAAACAGGAATATACTACGATGTATAAGTAAATAGAAAGAAGTTAGAGAAGCTCAGAAAGATGTGACACAGTCAAGTGAATCAAATACTCAAGTTGGGTCAGGTCAGGAGTTGACATAACTAATAAGTTGAAGTTAAATGGAAGTTCATTTTTTTTAAATGTAGACGGTAGTGGCATGTTTTAGGTATCATATTCGTAGTACATATTATAGAAAAAATTCTCTCACTTCCAGATTTTTTCATACCCAGCTTTTAACATTTATTTTATACAAGATTAGGTTTTGGCATATCTTGATGGAACTCGGCAAGGAATTAAACAATTTTGGGCCAGTATAGTTAATGTGTCTTTGGACTAGACTAGTTTTGCAGTGAGGCACTGTGTACACGCATATGTAGTGTCTTGTAAAAGGGTATGAGTCAATTCCCATAATTGTAACCTCAGGTGTATCCCAAGGGTCCAATCTTGACCCTCTGCTTTTTTAAATCTTTATTAATGACCTTGGCCCCATGTTACGAAAGTTAAAGAAGACAATATGCTGACTTAATATGTCTACACAAAATTATTCATGACAAGCTTGAAACAACTCATTGTCTGAGCTATATTCTTATTAAAGTTCCTAATAGACAGAATATATTCCATCTAGAATTATTTAAGAACAATATTGCATACTTCAATCCATTGTCTCGAATGTGTCGTCTGTACAATTCTATTGAATGTAACTACATAGATATATATGCAAATAGTCTCGCTTATTTAAAAAAGCAAATTAGCAACGCATAGATTGTGAATGTTTGTTTGTTTTTTTGCTTACTCTATTTGTTTTCTGTTTTTTTTGCTTTTGTTTTTGGATCATATATTATTGATCTGTATGTTTTGTTTTTGATATCTCTTTTTTGCCTTTGTTCACGTTTTGCTGTTTATATTTTTTGTTAATACATAGTGTATAATGATACTTAAACTGTGCATGATGTGAACATATTTAAGTGGACTGTTGACATCTACGTTTTTTGCAGCGCTTATCTAATGATATTTTCATGTTAATAGTCTGTAAATGTTCCTAAACAATAAATAAATAAATCAAATATACGAGTTTGGTCAGGTCAGCAGTTGACGTAACAGAAGAGCATGTATGAAAGAAGTAAGGAGTGTGTACAAAAACAGAGTTGTATGGCGGTCTCCCCTGTACGCCAACCTCTATGGCTTGATTATTAGTTAGGATGGGTTGTTTCACAGAATTTGAACAATTCATAAAATTTCAACATTCATTTTCGGGTTTTGTGAAAGTCCTATTCAAGATCTATTATTTTATCACTATAGGCTAGGTTTTTGACAGAACTGAAATAACAACGTAACCTGAAAAAATCTTTCACAGAACTTGAAAATTAACTTTGAAATTTGAAGAATTGTTCAAATTCTCCTAAACAACCCGTCCATACTTTGTGAGTGGATTTATACTGCCAAGAAATTAACTATGTATATATTTTCTTTTAGATCCAAAGGAAAATAAAATTGTCCAAGTATTCATCAAGTACTTACTTACGAAGGAAATTAAAATAACAGCAGGAAACCTTTTCAACATAGACTTTGCTTTGGTCTACGCTTTGGTTGCATCTCTCACTAGCTACACTATTATCCTGCTGCAATTTATAGTCGATAAAACGTTTAGTGCCTACACCTTTGAAGTCTGAAGAAACAGCAACTGATATAACATCAAACAATTATCTACAGAAACACCGGTTAGTTGTGGAGTTGTCCAAAGCTTTGGGTTCTCACCTGGGCGTCGCAGGTTCAATCCTCTCCTAGTTAAATCCTCCACCATTACACAAGCAACATGTACCCACTTATAACGATGGTACCGCTTACAGCGTTGTATATTTGAAATCCTATGGCGTTGTGCTTATAGGAGTTCAAATATTGTCAGGTTATTCGTGACCCGAGAATATGTGTCATTCTTAAAAAAAAAAATTGAATACCATTCTCATATAATTAAATCACTTAATTAATTGTGTAGAACTTTTATTATCGATTCAATTTTCATAAAGAAAATCTATTTATATAAAAGTTCAAAATGTGTGTGAATTAAAAAATATAAGCATCCAAAAAATCTAATATGGACATTATAGTTGCCCTGGCATCCAACAAATCTTATCTGGACATTATAGTTGAAATGGCATCCAACAAATCTCATCTGTACATTATAGTTGCCCTGGCATCCAACAAATCTTATCTGGACATTATAGTTGCCCTGGCATCCAACAAATCTTATCTGGACATTATAGTTGCCCTGGCATCCAAAAAATCTAATATGGACATTATAGTTGCCCTGGCATCCAACAAATCTAATATGGACATTATAGTTGCCATGGCATCCAACAAATCTTATCTGGACATTATAGTTGCCCTAGCATCCAACAAATCTTATCTGGACATTATAGTTGCCCTGGCATCCAACAAATCTTATCTGGACATTATAGTTGCCCTGGCATCCAACAAATCTTATCTGGACATTATAGTTGCCCTGGCATCCAACAAATCTTATCTGGACATTATAGTTGCCCTGGCATCCAAAAAATCTAATATGGACATTATAGTTGCCCTGGCATCCAACAAATCTAATATGGACATTATAGTTGCCATGGCATCCAACAAATCTTATCTGGACATTATAGTTGCCCTAGCATCCAACAAATCTTATCTGGACATTATAGTTGCCCTGGCATCCAACAAATCTTATCTGGACATTATAGTTGCCCTGGCATCCAACAAATCTTATCTGGACATTATAGTTGCCCTGGCATCCAACAAATCTTATCTGGACATTATAGTTGCCCTGGCATCCAACAAATCTTATCTGGACATTATAGTTGCCCTGGCATCCAACAAATCTTATCTGGACATTATAGTTGCCCTGGCATCCAACAAATCTTATCTGGACATTATAGTTTCCCTGGCATCCAACAAATCTTATCTGGACATTATAGTTGCCCTGGCATCCAACAAATCTTATCTGGACATTATAGTTGCCCTGGCATCCAACAAATCTTATCTGGACATTATAGTTGCCCTGGCATCCAACAAATCTTATCTGGACATTATAGTTGCCCTGGCATCCAACAAATCTTATCTGGACATTATGGTTGCCCTGGCATCCAACAAATCTTATCTGGACATTATAGTTGCCTTGGCATCCAACAAATCTTATCTGGACATTATAGTTGCCCTGGCATCCAAAAAATCTAATATGGACATTATAGTTGCCCTGGCATCCAACAAATCTTATCTGGACATTATAGTTGCCCTGGCATCCAACAAATCTTATCTGGACATTATAGTTGCCCTGGCATCCAACAAATCTTATCTGGACATTATAGTTGCCCTGGCATCCAAAAAATCTAATATGGAGATTATAGTTGCCCTGGCATCCAACAAATCTAATATGGACATTATAGTTGCCATGGCATCCAACAAATCTTATCTGGACATTATAGTTGCCCTAGCATCCAACAAATCTTATCTGGACATTATAGTTGCCCTGGCATCCAACAAATCTTATCTGGACATTATAGTTGCCCTGGCATCCAACAAATCTTATCTGGACATTATAGTTGCCCTGGCATCCAACAAATCTTATCTGGACATTATAGTTGCCCTGGCATCCAACAAATCTTATCTGGACATTATAGTTGCCCTGGCATCCAACAAATCTTATCTGGACATTATAGTTGCCCTAGCATCCAACAAATCTTATCTGGACATTATAGTTGCCCTGGCATCCAACAAATCTTATCTGGACATTATAGTTGCCCTGGCATCCAACAAATCTTATCTGGACATTATAGTTGCCCTGGCATCCAACAAATCTCATCTGGACATTATAGTTGCCCTGGCATCCAACAAATCTTATCTGGACATTATAGTTGCCCTGGCATCCAACAAATCTTATCTGGACATTATAGTTGCCCTGGCATCCAACAAATCTTATCTGGACATTATGGTTGCCCTGGCATCCAACAAATCTTATCTGGACATTATAGTTGCCCTGGCATCCAACAAATCTTATCTGGACATTATAGTTGCCCTGGCATCCAAAAAATCTAATATGGACATTATAGTTGCCCTGGCATCCAACAAATCTTATCTGGACATTATAGTTGCCCTGGCATCCAACAAATCTTATCTGGACATTATAGTTGCCCTGGCATCCAACAAATCTTATCTGGACATTATAGTTGCCCTAGCATCCAACAAATCTTATCTGGACATTATAGTTGCCCTGGCATCCAACAAATCTTATCTGGACATTATAGTTGCCCTGGCATCCAACAAATCTTATCTGGACATTATAGTTGCCCTGGCATCCAACAAATCTCATCTGGACATTATAGTTGCCCTGGCATCCAACAAATCTTATCTGGACATTATAGTTGCCCTGGCATCCAACAAATCTTATCTGGACATTATAGTTGCCCTGGCATCCAACAAATCTTATCTGGACATTATGGTTGCCCTGGCATCCAACAAATCTTATCTGGACATTATAGTTGCCCTGGCATCCAACAAATCTTATCTGGACATTATAGTTGCCCTGGCATCCAAAAAATCTAATATGGACATTATAGTTGCCCTGGCATCCAACAAATCTTATCTGGACATTATAGTTGCCATGGCATGCAACAAATCTTATCTGGACATTATAGTTGCCCTGGCATCCAACAAATCTTATCTGGACATTATAGTTGCCCTGGCATCCAACAAATCTTATCTGGACATTATAGTTGCCCTGGCATCCAACAAATCTTATCTGGACATTATAGTTGCCCTAGCATCCAACAAATCTTATCTGGACATTATAGTTGCCCTGGCATCCAACAAATCTTATCTGGACATTATAGTTGCCCTGGCATCCAACAAATCTTATCTGGACATTATAGTTGCCCTGGCATCCAAAAAATCTAATATGGACATTATAGTTGCCCTGGCATCCAACAAATCTAATATGGACATTATAGTTGCCATGGCATCCAACAAATCTTATCTGGACATTATAGTTGCCCTAGCATCCAACAAATCTTATCTGGACATTATAGTTGCCCTGGCATCCAACAAATCTTATCTGGACATTATAGTTGCCCTGGCATCCAACAAATCTTATCTGGACATTATAGTTGCCCTGGCATCCAACAAATCTTATCTGGACATTATAGTTGCCCTGGCATCCAACAAATATTATCTGGACATTATAGTTTCCCTGGCATCCAACAAATCTTATCTGGACATTATAGTTGCCCTGGCATCCAACAAATCTTATCTGGACATTATAGTTGCCCTGGCATCCAACAAATCTTATCTGGACATTATAGTTGCCCTGGCATCCAACAAATCTTATCTGGACATTATAGTTGCCCTAGCATCCAACAAATCTTATCTGGACATTATAGTTGCCCTGGCATCCAACAAATCTTATCTGGACATTATAGTTGCCCTGGCATCCAACAAATCTTATCTGGACATTATAGTTGCCCTGGCATCCAACAAATCTCATCTGGACATTATGGTTGCCCTGGCATCCAACAAATCTTATCTGGACATTATAGTTGCCCTGGCATCCAACAAATCTTATCTGGACATTATAGTT
This sequence comes from Hesperophylax consimilis, assembly GCF_061612785.1. Lineage (NCBI taxonomy): Eukaryota > Metazoa > Arthropoda > Insecta > Trichoptera > Limnephilidae > Hesperophylax > Hesperophylax consimilis. The sequence goes on from NC_142849.1 coordinate 33,541,304, forward strand.
GCCCTGGCATCCAACAAATCTTATCTGGACATTATGGTTGCCCTGGCATCCAACAAATCTTATCTGGACATTATAGCTGCCCTGGCATCCAACAAATCTTATCTGGACATTATAGTTGCCCTGGCATCCAAAAAATCTAATATGGACATTATAGTTGCCCTGACATCCAACAAATCTTATCTGGACATTATAGTTGCCATGGCATCCAACAAATCTTATCTGGACATTATAGTTGCCCTGGCATCCAACAAATCTTATCTGGACATTATAGTTGCCCTGGCATCCAACAAATCTTATCTGGACATTATAGTTGCCCTGGCATCCAACAAATCTTATCTGGACATTATGGTTGCCCTGGCATCCAACAAATCTTATCTGGACATTATAGTTGCCCTGGCATCCAACAAATCTTATCTGGACATTATAGTTGCCCTGGCATCCAAAAAATCTAATATGGACATTATAGTTGCCCTGACATCCAACAAATCTTATCTGGACATTATAGTTGCCATGGCATCCAACAAATCTTATCTGGACATTATAGTTGCCCTGGCATCCAACAAATCTTATCTGGACATTATAGTTGCCCTGGCATCCAACAAATCTTATCTGGACATTATAGTTGCCCTGGCATCCAACAAATCTTATCTGGACATTATAGTTGCCCTGGCATCCAACAAATCTTATCTGGACATTATAGTTGCCCTGGCATCCAACAAATCTTATCTGGACATTATAGTTGCCCTGGCATCCAACAAATCTCATCTGGACATTATGGTTGCCCTGGCATCCAACAAATCTTATCTGGACATTATAGTTGCCCTGGCATCCAACAAATCTTATCTGGACATTATAGTTGCCCTGGCATCCAACAAATCTTATCTGGACATTATGGTTGCCCTGGCATCCAACAAATCTTATCTGGACATTATAGTTGCCCTGGCATCCAACAAATCTTATCTGGACATTATAGTTGCCCTGGCATCCAAAAAATCTAATATGGACATTATAGTTGCCCTGACATCCAACAAATCTTATCTGGACATTATAGTTGCCATGGCATCCAACAAATCTTATCTGGACATTATAGTTGCCCTGGCATCCAACAAATCTTATCTGGACATTATAGTTGCCCTGGCATCCAACAAATCTTATCTGGACATTATAGTTGCCCTGGCATCCAACAAATCTTATCTGGACATTATGGTTGCCCTGGCATCCAACAAATCTTATCTGGACATTATAGTTGCCCTGGCATCCAACAAATCTTATCTGGACATTATAGTTGCCCTGGCATCCAAAAAATCTAATATGGACATTATAGTTGCCCTGACATCCAACAAATCTTATCTGGACATTATAGTTGCCATGGCATCCAACAAATCTTATCTGGACATTATAGTTGCCCTGGCATCCAACAAATCTTATCTGGACATTATAGTTGCCCTGGCATCCAACAAATCTTATCTGGACATTATAGTTGCCCTGGCATCCAACAAATCTTATCTGGACATTATAGTTGCCCTGGCATCCAACAAATCTTATCTGGACATTATAGTTGCCCTGGCATCCAAAAAATCTTATCTGGACATTATAGTTGCCCTGGCATCCAACAAATCTTATCTGGACATTATAGTTGCCCTGGCATCCAAAAAATCTAATATGGACATTATAGTTGCCCTGGCATCCAACAAATCTTATCTGGACATTATAGTTGCCCTGGCATCCAACAAATCTTATCTGGACATTATAGTTGCCCTGGCATCCAACAAATCTTATCTGGACATTATAGTTGCCCTAGCATCCAACAAATCTTATCTGGACATTATAGTTGCCCTGGCATCCAACAAATCTTATCTGGACATTATAGTTGCCCTGGCATCCAACAAATCTTATCTTGACATTATAGTTGCCCTGGCATCCAACAAATCTCATCTGGACATTATAGTTGCCCTGGCATCCAACAAATCTTATCTGGACATTATAGTTTCCCTGGCATCCAACAAATCTTATCTGGACATTATAGTTGCCCTGGCATCCAACAAATCTTATCTGGACATTATAGTTGCCCTGGCATCCAACAAATCTTATCTGGACATTATAGTTGCCCTGGCATCCAACAAATCTTATCTGGACATTATAGTTGCCCTAGCATCCAACAAATCTTATCTGGACATTATAGTTGCCCTGGCATCCAACAAATCTTATCTGGACATTATAGTTGCCCTGGCATCCAACAAATCTTATCTGGACATTATAGTTGCCCTGGCATCCAACAAATCTCATCTGGACATTATAGTTGCCCTGGCATCCAACAAATCTTATCTGGACATTATAGTTGCCCTGGCATCCAACAAATCTTATCTGGACATTATAGTTGCCCTGGCATCCAACAAATCTTATCTGGACATTATAGTTGCCCTGGCATCCAACAAATCTTATCTGGACATTATAGTTGCCCTAGCATCCAACAAATCTTATCTGGACATTATAGTTGCCATGGCATCCAACAAATCTTATCTGGACATTATAGTTGCCCTGGCATCCAACAAATCTTATCTGGACATTATAGTTGCCCTGGCATCCAACAAATCTTATCTGGACATTATAGTTGCCCTGGCATCCAACAAATCTTATCTGGACATTATAGTTGCCCTGGCATCCAACAAATCTTATCTGGACATTATAGTTGCCCCGGCATCCAAAAAATCTTATCTGGACATTATAGTTGCCCTGGCATCCAAAAAATCTAATATGGACATTATAGTTGCCCTGGCATCCAACAAATCTTATCTGGACATTATAGTTGCCATGGCATCCAACAAATCTTATCTGGACATTATAGTTGCCCTGGCATCCAACAAATCTTATCTGGACATTATAGTTGCCCTGGCATCCAACAAATCTTATCTGGACATTATAGTTGCCCTGGCATCCAACAAATCTTATCTGGACATTATAGTTGCCCTGGCATCCAACAAATCTTATCTGGACATTATAGTTGCCCTGGCATCCAAAAAATCTAATATGGACATTATAGTTGCCCTGGCATCCAAAAAATCTAATATGGACATTATAGTTGCCCTGGCATCCAACAAATGTTGACGTCTCGGGTGCAGACTTTCTGACGGGTTCAACTTAGTGGATTGCCACCCGGCAATGTGCCTGGGTGACCGTTGCGCAGGGCCGACTGGCCTTGACTGCGTAGAAAATGCAGGCACAGGTCCAGCTGGCGCTTCTCGTACGGCTTCCTGGTGTCTTTGCTGTATCAGAGGTGCGTGCGGTACGGGGCCAGATAGTCTGGGATGCATTGAGAGTTGCCACCCGGCAATGTGCCTAGGTGACCGTTGCGCAGGGTCGACTGGTCTTCTCGTAGAAAGTTGCCTCCCGGCAATATGCCTGGGTGACGGTGTGGCTCGTATGGCTAACGTGGTGGCGTATTCATTACGCCCAGAGTTTCCGTCGTGGGTTATCCACCCAACGCCGTCCGTGACATTATTTGTGATGAGTCACGAACGTCGTGCACTTCCCTCGAGACAATAAGATGTACACTGTCTTGCCCGATGAGAAGTGTGGGGGTGATGTAGCGGCCGTGGACCCTCTTATTGCTATTATTTTTCACAAAAGTGTTTTTGCTGTGTTGTTCACTAGCGTCACTTTTCTCGAAATTGTTTTTTCGCGGCGAAAACTGTTCTGACGTGGCAAACGTATGCTCCCGGCCAGGGCGGGACTTCGCAGGGTCGACCATTCCGGATTTGGGGATGGCATTCGCGACGGTTTTCAGGAAGGCGGCAAACTGGCAAATGGTGGCGGAGGCCTCGTTATGCCGCACTTTCATCGGCCACGCCAACCACAAAGTACATGGCATCTTCCCCGCGATGTCACTGAGCAGCGCTGAATTGGTGAGGTAGCCCTCATTGTTGAGGGAGCGGAGTGACGCAACCAGGTTCTGCACAGTGCCGCAGAAGTCTGCGATGTCCTCCAGAGATGCCTCAGCAGTCAAATGATGCAGCTTTTTGCCTTGTACAGCATCATTGAAGATTCACCCACCCTGTCCCACCGCGGTATAGGTGACTTAATGTCACCCCTTCGGAGCTCTCGCAAGAATCTAATTTTTTTTTGTGAACGACTCTACATAATATGAAAAAGAATTTAAGAACCTTCAATGTCCCCGCATACAGTGTTAGGGGGCGGTATGCGAGCGCTTACAGGTAAATAACAACAAATATAAACTATAAAAAAAAATAGTACAGCAGAACAGAGAAGACGTGTAACAGATCACCTGTAAGCATAAGATAAAGAAAGAAAAGAAATGTGGTTCAGCGCCTCACAGCTGGCAGTCCAGTGGGGGGAATTAGTGGTGGTTGGGAAGACTGAAACGGGTCCGGATGCTGCGCCCCTAAGCCGACCGACCCGGTGGTGCCCCGAAGAAGTGTGTGGGATGGTAGGGATTATACCCTAAAGACCCTAGGGAAGAAAAGCGTCGGGTAGTCGGAGGCAGGGCGGAAGGCACCAAGACTCGCATAGACGTCCCTCTGACCACCGTCCCTCCTCCGGGGTGGCGCAGATGTTTGGCGAGGTCCCACGACAGTAGAACTCCAGTAAAAGTGGTCGCGGGGACAAAGGCCCTTGATCCAACCCCGTAATGGGGGAAAAGAAAAAAACAACACAAAACAAACAACGGAGTTCAGTAATCACCTGAAATACATTGCTGTAACTGAGGAAAAAGAAACGAAAGGTAATACAATACATAACTAAAAAAGTATGAAAGTAAAACGGGAAAAAAAAAAGTGTATACCATGTTAGGCATATAATAAAAATTTACAACAGTAGAATATTCAAACAGGAAAGAAGTAGCCGGATTGACTTTTAAAGCTGGCAACTAATAAGAGACAAAAACGGTTAGTGGCATAGTTAGAAATAAATCAGAACGAAAACATTTTCCTGAAAACAAGAAATTCAAAGAAAAAGAAAAAAAGTAAATCAGAGAAAAAGACAAAGAAAAAATAATTAAAAGTCCTGAAAACAGGGAAAGCATATAAGAACAAAAGAAAAAAAAACAATAGAGAAAGGAAAATGTAAAAATGTAAAATGTAAAAGAAAATGTAAAGCATGATAATAGTCCTGAAAACAGGGAAAGTATATAAGTATAAAAGAGAAAAACAATGGAGAAAAAGTAAACGAAAAGCAAAAAGAAATAGAGAAAAAAAAGTATAAAACATGTTTGTATAAGTAGAAAAGTAAAGAATGTCCGTAGAAGAGGTCATACAGGGGTCAGTACACTTGGGTATCTGAGTTTGCAATTAATCAGCGACTCTAAGCTCGGACCATCTCTCCACCCAGATTCTTGTAAACTTCCTCAGGCACTCTAAATTCACCTTGTTAGCGACAAGATCGGTGTTCCACACCGGTCTCATGATGACATCCAAACCATCGAGCATTTCCTCTCTTGCATCCATCATGATCTCACAGTGCCACAGAATGTGCTCAGCCGACTGGTACGTGTTCCCACAGGTACAATTTGGATGGTTAGACAGGGCGAGGCTGTAAAGCCTCCCCCTGAATTCCCCATGTCCTGAGAGAAGCTGGATTAGGTGATGGTCCAGATTAAGAAAGGCCCCTTCCATTCTGCTTTTAACTGAAGGGAAAAAGGAGAAAGTCCATCTTCCCGTACTTGACCTATCCCAACGGACCTGCCACTCTTTGAGCGACAGATCCCTCATCGTTCGGAGCAGTCCAGGGAGAGTTCCTGGTCCACCCGGTGTCAGGACGACACCAGGGTGGTTTGCCGGGGATCCTCGGATTAATCGCTGCTTCGCTAACACTTCCCTAATCTCTAGATCAATTGGTAGTACACCAGCCAAAATTGGCAAAGCGTCCGAGGCGACGGTTCGATATGCCCCAGATAGTGCCAGCAGGGGAGTGCGTTGACCCCTATTGAGAGCTAGAAGTATTAAGCAGTTATCCAGGCGGTGCTCCCAAACAGAGGCAGCATATGAGACTTGCGCAACATATACCCCCCTGTAGAGAGCGTGCAGAGCCGGTCTGCGAAGTCCCCACTCAGCTGTGGAGATTCTTCTTAGCTTCAGGAAAAGCGCCTGAGCCCTGCTGGATACATCTTTGACATGAGCCAGAAAGGAGGACGATCGATCTAGAGTGACACCTAAGTATTTGACGTTATCCACAAATTTGATATTAGTGTCTCCCATCTCCCAAGAACCCTTCATCAGGAGACCCATTGTCTTCTGGGGAGCGAAGGTCATTTTATTCCTCTCCCCCCATTTAAGGAGGGTGTCCAAACCTTCACCAGCCTTACGTTCAACATCTCTTCTACTGTCCCCAGAGACAAGAAACATTTTATCGTCCGCATAGTCGATCATGATACATCCTTCAGGCAAGGGTAACCTAGAGGAGTCATCGAAGGTTATATTCCAAAATTCAGGACCTAGGTTGGAGCCTGTACAGCATCAGAGCATCAAGTGAAGTTGTCCCTCCATATTGCTGCTCCAAGACGGCCAGGATCTCCGGAACTTGAGCAGGGTCCATTAGAAGGGGGCCGACTGCTTCTCGGGATTTCTCCATGAGGGCCCGCTGTAGGTGGATCAGGTTTTCACTAGTCGTCATCCGACATGTTGAGGTGGATTGAGCGAACTGTGCCCTCCAGGTGGGCCACTCCAGTGGATCCCCCGAGAAGGGAGGCAGGTCCTTGTCCATAGACTGTCTGGCAATAAGGGCCGCCATTCTTGGATCGTCCTCGGTTGTGGGACGGGGGCTGTCCTGAGCCCTTGAAGCTCTGATTTCTTCTGTTAGGGTAGAGGTCAGCTGAGCCACGGGACTTCCATCATGCTGTACCCAGGCTCGGGTATGTTGGGCCGTCTCATCCGCAGTTGGTTGAGGCGGGAATATCGGCAAAGAGGAGCTCGTACTGGCTGCGGGCTGCTGTTGGCCATCTGGCTGTGCCGACTCCGCCATACTCCTGTTCGCATAGTGGTACGGGCGGCGCATGTCCAGATGGTCCAGGCTGCGTCCATTCCACGTTCCACAGCTCCAGCAGTACGGCAGGTGATCTCTGCATCGGTGCTAGGTGGCCCGGGTGGGGCAGAGGTACGGGCAGCACAGGGCCAGAAGGTCCAGGCTGCATCGGTACTGGGCACCCCTGATTTTTCCAGGGTGTCGGTTGCGCAAGGCCGGCTGGCCTTTGTTGCACATACGATGCGTACCTCAATTCAATTCAATTCAATTCAATTCAATTCAATTCAATTTGTTTATTAATTTCAAAAACATTACAAAGTTTTTCATTTCAAAGCGTTTTTAAAATAATTTTTATAATAAGAATTAAAAGATCAATATTTACAGTGTGTATATTAACTATATCAGTGATAATAGAGCTTGCCTTTTAAAGGAAGCTTCATTGATGGCAAACATGTCGATATCCGAATTTATTCTGTTCAACAGCAAGATTGCTCTCCCCACAGGCATGACCATTGGCAAGTTAGTTCTGCAGGCCGGGAGATAAAATAGTCTATGTTTTCGGTGACGTAGATAACCATCGGGAACATAGAAATGAATGCTCTCCATGATGACCGAGTTTTCAAACCATCCACGAATCAGTCTAAAGAAATGTGTAGCAATGCGCACATCTCTCCTGACCCGTAGATAGTTCATTCCGAGCATACCCAAAAGAAAGTCAGTGGGATAGAGCCACGGGTAGTAGCCATACTCCCTCATGTAGAGAAATCTCAAGAATTTCTTCTGAACTCTCTCCAACATGAGAGAATACTTAACCTGGTGTGGACTCCAAATCACCGACCCACTTTCAAGTCTACTCCTTACTAAGGAATTAAATAAAACTATAAGCACCCGGTTATCTCTGAATTTCCTTGCAGTGCGTAGAACAAAGCCCAGAATTCTAAGTGAAGTGCTACATGCCGCCTCAATATGAGCATGAAATGTCAGTCTACTATCAAACATGATTCCAAGATCCTTCATTGTCGAGACACGTTTTAAACTTCGGGCGTCCATTGAATACCGGTAATACCAGGTATGACTCGCCCTAGTGAATGACAAAATTAAACATTTAGAAACATTAAACTCAATCCGATTTATTTTACTCCATTCAACAATTCTATTAATGTCTGACTGGAGTTGATTGCAGTCTTCTAAATTTAGTATTTCTAAGAAAAGTTTTAAGTCATCAGCAAAGAGAAGAAACCTAGAATGCAGAATTACTTCTGAAATATCGTTTATAAATATGGAAAAGAGGAGTGGGCCTAAATTACTGCCTTGGGGTACCCCCGATCGTACAAAGAAATGGTTAGATTGGAATAGTCCATGAGACACAAACTGTTTCCTGTCTGCAAGATAGCTAGCAAAAAAAGTAAGTAGTCTTATGGAGAATCCTATTGTAGCCAGTTTATTGAGTAAAACGTCGTGATTTACAGTATCGAAGGCCTTTGAAAAATCATTGTATGAACAATCTACTTGATGGCCTTTGTCTAATGATTTAGATACGTAATCCGTAAACACCAATAGGTTGGTTTCTGTCGATCGACCTTTTCTAAATCCATGCTGTTCAGAAATTAGAAACGGTTCAACTTGTGGTAGTGTGAATTTATGAAGAATCGATTCGAACAATTTAGCCGGTGCAGATAGTATTGCTACCGGTCTGTAATTTTCCACAGAAATCTTTATGCCGCTTTTATAAATCGGACAAATTTTTGATATTTTCCACAAATCAGGAAATACACCAGTTTCTAGGGAAAGGTTAAATAAGAAGCTTAGTGGCAGTTTTAAAAACTCGGCACAACCTTTTAAGAAAAATACCGGAAGAAAATCTGAACCAAGTGAATGTGTATTTTTCAGTTTCCGAATGGAAGATTCTATATCCGATTCATCAATATGACCAATATCGATATTTTGGGCTCCCTTTACATTCGACTTTGCAGCGGTATTAATATTTAGAAATGGAGACTCATTACTATACACGGATTGGAAGTGTGTTGCAAATGCGTTAGCTACATCCACTCCTCGAACTTCCCGATCACGATGCATCATGGTGTCTTGAATACCACCATCTTTACGTAGTGATTTGACGTAGTCCCAGAACATCTTTGGATCATGTTTGATATCGTGTTCAATGGAATTTATATATGATTGGAAAGCAGTGTGAATGTTGCGCCTGACCACGGCTCTATGCGCACTGAACTGATCATAGTCACATCGACAGCCAGAAGCCTTCCACTTCTTATGGAGAGCATGTTTCACTTTAATGCTCGCGATGGTATCTCGACAGAACCATTTCGGATATCGACGACCACCTCTACTGGGTGGTTTTCTGGGAAAACAGGCATCAAAAATATTATAAATACTAGCATAAAAATGGTGTACAGCCTCATTTACAGTGCAATAATTATAAAGTTCTTGCCAATCTAATTGGCTTATCATATTATATAACTTATCAACATCACCCTGTTCAAAATTCCATCCACAAAAAGCAAACTTGTCATTTTTAGGAATTTTTGTAGCCTTGATGTTGTTTTTACATGAAAAAATAAATTCTAATGCGGGATGATGTTGATCTTCGGTTAAAAGAGGAGAAGTGCTATGAATAACATGTATGGCTGTATTGCAATAAATTAAATCTAACACTCTTGAATTTATATTTAGAATGTTATTGAATTGGGAGAGACCGAAAACGGCGCATAAAAAATTCAGGTCGTTTTCAATATCCTTGCTACCTCTTGATGAGTGTAGGTTGAAATCTCCTAGCATAATTACATTTTTTTCACCAATAATATCTACATTTTGATGTATTTTGTTGAAAAACAACTGATATGTGTCAAAGTTTGACGCAGGTGGAAAGTACACAATACATACATAAGTTACACACGAATTAAACGTAATTTTAACCCATAAGTCCTCGTTGACAGTTTCTAGAGCAGGTAAGTGCTCTGCCTTAATAAGGCCATTCTCGCTCTTCGCGGCTAATAGACAGCCTCCTCCCTGCCTACGACCACTACCACAATCTCTGTCTTTTCTAAATACTACGAAACTGTCATCGAAGAGCTCTGGGTTGAACACACTTGAGTTTAACCACGTCTCAGTGAGTCCAATTACGTCATAATTGTTTGCCAAAACATTAGAAAAAAATGAAGCGCATTTACTTTTCATTCCTCGAACGTTTTGGTAAAAAAAATGTAAATTATTTGTATGTCAACTGGGTTTGAAACCAGGAAGCCGCGGGGTATTCACTTTATTTTCCCATTCTTTCAAATACGAATATTTGGGCCAATTTTCCGGTTTGAGTACCTCACTTTTAATAGAAATAGGAATGCCTATCTTAAATGAGGAGTATTCTCCTTTAGATTTTATTTTATTCACTTTAAATGAGGCGGTACTCACAATAGATTTTAAATATGCAGATAAATCACTACTCGAAGTATCAGGATGTAACGGGTACAGGTGGAAGTACGAATGGGTACTTTCATCCTTTAGATTTCCTCTTATAGTAGCGGGCCGTTTCTTGCGACCAACAACAGTCCAGGGTTGGTCACAATTAGCCAGAGATTCCGTCGAGAATGATGGCCCTGCCGAGGTCTGCATGCTCGAGGGCTGCGTCTCCTTAGTTGGTTCGTGGCCATCAGAAGTTCCAACAGATGTTCCAACAGATGTTCCTGCCAAAGATGTAACTGTTTCAGTTTGCTGGCTGTCCTTTTGGCTGGCAGGAATCCTTGTCCTTTTCTCCTTACCCTTTGTGCCAATATGGAGTTCGGCCGAATTCGATCCCTTAACTTGCGAGCGGGTAACTCTGCCAGACGGTTTATTTATGGCAGGTGCGGCGGGTACATTTACAACTCGTTGATCAACAATAGTGGTTAATAGTAGGTCTCGCATGCCGGACGGGTCTGGCGTGGGGGACACGAGAGGTGCGAGGGGCAGGAGAGGCGCGGGCAGCGGCAGCGTAACGCGTGCATTGCTAGGCGGGAGTTCGTTGTTCGGTCGAGGGGGGCGCGGGGTTTCGGCGGTGGACGCACCTTCGGGTGCGGTGGGCGGACCCTTTGCGCAATCGTTCAATTTCGGAACTTCCGAAGACGAATCACTGACACTTTGTGCACTGTCATTGCAAACTGAGTTTGAAACACTTTTTTCAAGACTAATTATACGCCGTAATACGTCTTTAATGAGGACTGTCTGCTCGGTGATGATATTCATCAAATCACGGAGCGTTAGATCTGCCATTCTAGAATACTCTTACGTCTAAAATAGCTGGCAAAAATATTTTTAAATTCGCACGGAAAAAAACACGTCCGTACAGATCCGAATATTGTGTACTCCCTATCCATCGTGTCCATCAGAGGTACAAGTCCAGCTGGCACTTCACGTACGGCTTGCCTCTGTTGTATCAGAGGTGCGGGCGGTACGGGGCCAGAGGGTCCAGGCTGCATCGAGTTTTGCCACCCTGCATTGGGCCAGGGTGACGAGGGCGGGGGACCGGCTGGCCTTGGCTGCACCGCTGCTGCGTACCTCTGGTCCACCAGAGGCACCAGACTTGTTTGGCCGGGCTGCACCCATCCAGGACTATACCCCTGGAAGCGCCAGGGTCCTCTTGGTCAGGAGACCCTTCCAGGAGTACGGGGCACGCGCTGCTGCTACTGGTTCCTCGTACCTCTGGTCCACCAGAGGCACCGGGTTCGTTTGGCCGGGCTGCGACCATGTTGGTGGTGACCTCTCTGGGAGTATAGTTGGTCCAGGAGGAGTATGGCCTGCTGGTGTTGGAGCTGATTGAAGAGCTGCTTTGAGTCTCAATATGCTCGGTTTGACTGCGAAGCTGTTGTGGCAATGATTCCATCGCATCCTCGTGAGATGTGGAGGGCGGTGAGTCATCATCTGCAGATCGTGCCATCTCAGGAGTAGTGCTGGGCGTGGGCTTTGGGTTACGTCTGGCGTGACGTGAACCGCAGCCGTGGCCTGAGACCCAGCGTCCGAGGCATCTGCAGAAGGTGTTGAAGATCCATCATCTTGGTTTCGTTCCGAACGTAAAGTTGGAGGAGACATCCTGGTTGAAGGCGTGTGAGTATCCGGCTCGAAGTACCACTTTTACTGGACGTGAATTGCACAAGACTGTAGATTTAGGGCGCCGGGTCCAAACCGTGTCTTCAGCCGATAAGAATGCTCCTTTACGGTCGATAGTGATGATAGTTGTAAAGTTGAAGAATGTTATTGCAGTTTGCCTCCCGCACCCGGTGTTCGGTGAATGTTGGACACTAGGTGTGCTGTTGTCTCTGCTCGCTTCTAGCGTTTGGCGGTTGCCTAACAGGGCCGGCTGATCTTGAAGAGGTAAACACCAGAAGATTTGGAGCAAAGACTAAGCGGGGCGAGGCAGGTGAAGGTCAGGAGTCACTTGTAGAAAGTAGTAAAACACTTGTTTGTTTGTAAAGATGAACTGATTTATTGTAAATTATGTGGCTGCTTATATCCTATTCGGTTGACGCATACCCGACATGTGGCTGTCGACTAAAAAGAGGTGGGGGATTTTACCCACGCTACATGAGAGTACATAAGCCACCGCAAAATGTAACATTTTCATTTTTGCGGTGGGCTTGCTGAAGGCGGACGCTTAAATTTGAGACTTGCAAAAAAATTTTCAAGCTCGCCTGTATTACATTTACATGGTTTAATAACATAATAATTAATACAATTTGTATCTTGACAACTAGATTTTTAGTTTGTTGTTTATTACATTTGATCTTGAAGCGATTAAATGTGTAAATATGGTTATGACAGTATTTTTCTATAAAAAATGGTTACATTGAAATCGTTAAAAATGGCATTTTAAATATCTTCCCAGTGCTAGCATATCGCAAATAGTTTTTATTTGACCACCGCTGAGGAGATGTACAAGTTAAAACAGGTATTATCAACATATTTGTAAAATTATAATTAGTTATCAAAAATTTGTATTCACAAAACTAAACATCGTTCCACTCGGACGGGATACGCGCCCGATGCGGTATCGATGCTTTTCGGAGTCCGAAATTTCTTGCCATTTTGGTCAAAGAACCGAGATCGATCGAGGCGTCGCGTAGTTTGTGGATTTTGCGCAGTTTGTGGTTTTTTCGTGGCTTGTAATATAGCCACAAAACTGCTTCCGTCTGGCTTGTGTTCACACAGCCAGGCCCCAACACCTTACAGCCGGCCGGAGAAATCCAGCCGGCCTGGAGCAGGCGCATGCGCCCCAACTGCCCTTTTCAAGGCAATCTTTGCAAATTACGCAAATAATACTAATTTTTCTCGTTTCAGAATAAACCAACTCAAAAATGCCTTACCACCGCACACCAAGAGGAACAGCGACATTCAAGCGCAACAAGCCCCTGCCTATGGCATTCCCGGAGGGAGCCACTGGCTGGAGAATAAATCCAGAGACACATGAGCCAGAGTTCAAGTTTGGATCCTCGCAGACCGGCTCCGGCTCGGCAACCGGATCACCAAGAGCCACATCACCCATGGAAGAGGAATGGACGAGGGCTACGGCTTCAAAGCGCCCCCATTCCCCCCCAAAGCCCATTTTTCGTCTGGTTCACGAAAATAAATACGAACCCTTACATCAAGTAAGAGAACCAGCTCAGGAAATCTCGTCGCCACCGACGAAGAAACGCCCGACGCCACCAGGACCAGTGGCGTCCACAAGCCGAGAGCAGGCGCCCACCAGCCGAAGACCAATGACTACAACGACTCTTGGGAAGAGTACACGAGTCCCGCCTGTAATCATGACCATAGGGTCAATGACGCACGGCGATATTACGAAAGAAGTGCAGAGGCACATTGGAAATGCCAACTTCAACTTCCGGTATGCCAAAGGAGGCAAAATCAGCGTTGTGGTGAGCTCAGTAGAAGCCCACAAAAAACTGACAACAGCCCTACGAGGAGAGGAGAAGCCTTTCCACACCTACAAGACCGTCATCAGGGGACTCCCGAAGTTGTCACCAGATGAGATAATGGAAGACCTTGAGAATCAAGGCTTCCCGGCAAGGACTGTGGTCAAGATGACCACCCCGGGAACAGAATACCCGCTTTACCTGGCACACTTTGACCAGGAAACAAACATGGGCCACATGAGAGCCGCAGTGGTCTACCTGTGCCACTGCAGGATTACTTTGAGGAAGTACAGAAGCAACCACCTCCAACACGGAACACAGTGCCACAAATGCCAAAATTTCGGATATGGGTCCAGAAATTGCGCACACGTTGCCCGCTGCGTCAAATGCGAAGGAAGTCACGCCACACCGGAGTGCCCCAAAACCAATCGAGAAGAGCCGGCCGTCTGCTGCAATTGCGACGGAGCCCATCCCGCAAACTACGGCAAATGCCCCAACAGGGTGGCATACGTAGCTGCTCTCCAGCGCAGACAGGAGCAATCCAACGCCCAGAGGCGCAAAGAAGCAGAGCCCCGGGCACAGATACCCGCGGCCCGAGTAGACGGCCGGTCCTGGGCGGACGTAGCGGGCCGAAGCAACCACCAGCAACAGGCTCCTGAACAACAGGAACCACGAAGAGCCACACCGGAACAACGCCAAGCGCCAAACACCGGATCCTCTGATGACGAGGACATAATGATCCTACTGCAAGGCCTCATCAGGGTACGCGAAAGACTGGCCTCCTGCTCATCCAAAACAGAGAAACTGATCATCCTAATGGAGCTTCTCAAGGAGATCTCACCGTGAAGCTCCATGAGAAAAATGACAGCGATGGCGAAGAAATAGTATCCTTTTTTAATATAACAAAATGTGTTTTTTCTCCCACAGGAATTCTCTCAGAAACTTTTTTGCAGGACCACCGAAGCGAAAAGGACGCAGCCAAATTATGAAAAAATGAAATACTTAAATTCAGTAAATCACAAAGTAAAACAGCGTAAAAAGTTCAGAACATATTGTTTTTCTTTTTCTTGTCATTTGTATGAGGTTTTTTATCCAGTTAAGAATTTTTCCTCATAAAACTTATTAATGTAACATAAATTCAGTCAATTAAATACAACCATCAGATGGTGATAGTAATAAGGCTAATCAGCCGCAGTACTAGTTAGTTAGAAACATGAAGGGTATTGTTATAAGCCCTAGCTAGTTAGAGGATTACGAAAGAATCCATAAAATCAAAAAAAAAAAATCATTTTGGTCAAAGCGGGCTATGAAATGAAGGGCGGGGAGTGAGGAATTTTCCAGTGGCGTGGAGTTGGCACATTTTATAAAATTTCATTTCTATATTAATTGATTGAACATAAGTTTCCATTTCTATAATTATTTATTGAACATTGTTGTTGAAAAATAAAATTATCATTGTTTAAATAAATTTGAATAATTATAATGTTTTTAATATCCTGTATTTATTTTAAATATACAATGACACATCAAAATACAAATGTTATAAATCTGAATTGTATGAATTTTAGGAATGGACGTGTCAAAAAGATTACAAATTATTATTGTACCACTTGAAACACCTACGCATTATTGGGTAAGAGGACAAAGCCAGATCCTGACAAATGTTTGGAATTTTTTCTTAGTTCTCTCAGTACTCAAAACTGTAAGATGGTAATGAATCGAATTTGACGGCCTACATGTTCGAGAGGTAAGGCTCTCGACTAGCAATCCGGAGGTCAGAGGTTCAAATCCCGGCGTGCGCAAGTAAATTTAATTTTTATTATTTTTGTTCTTACACAATAAATTAATTTTTAAAAAAAATTATACAGGTTGTTACACACGTACCCAAAACATTTTGACCAGAAATTCGCTAGCATATTTTAAGTAAAAATATATATGTCATTTTGTAGTCCGATGTCATTTTTTTATCAATAAAAATAAATAAATCTACACATGTCGAAATTGAGTAGTTCGATTCAGCCTAGCGGGTCATGTGATACACACTACGTCTCGTTCTTGCAGCACAGTAACAGAGGAGAGAGAGTGCGTATTGCGACACGTAACAGCGTGGTCAGTGGCGATGTGAGACAGAAACTTTTTTTTAATGTCTTAAAATGGCTTTAGCCGTGTTTGGTGACCGGACACGAATAACTAGGCACTTCCCCACTTTCCTCTTCCCCATCTTCTGTCTTTCCCCACCTACCTATCTTGCCTTCAGACTCATAACGTAACCAAATTGGGGATGCCATAGTGTCACTGGCTCTAGAAAGTTGGGATCAGTAATGGCTCGTGACTTTTGGTATACTAGACTGCTAATATTACAAAAAAATGTCATTATTGATGTTGTTGTAGCTGAAAAAGATTTTTTTCGTAAATTCCGAAAATTCGTTTTTTTTGTACGAAGATTCCGAGGAAATCCGTGCGGCGCACGGCTAAAATGAAATTTCCTGAAAATCTTAATACAAGAAAATCGATTTTTCAAAAAAAATCTTTTCAGCTACAACATCAATCTAAACGAAACATGAAATAGAACAAGACATGAAAAATAAAAAGATAACAGTCACAACTAGGAATCGAACCTAGGATCTCTCGTCTTACCGGGACAGGTGTCTTAAATCACTCGACCATTGGGACCTATTTATTAAATTCATGTTTGTCTATATCATATTTCGAATTCAGAATTAACAATGTCAACTCATAACTAATTTTTCCCATGATTATTATTCCTATTAAATAATTAATTTACTTATTAATTTTCATTAGTTTAGTAAATTAGGATATCCGCTAATTCTAGCAATTAATCTGACAAATATACTGGCAGCAGTAAGTATTCCTACTGTTATAGTAAATTGACAATTCCAGTAGGAATACTGACCCCCGGGAAACATTTATTGGATAAACAATACCTCTGCCGTAGGTTATTCCCCAGCGGAAGGGATGGATTCATACATCCGTCACTCCTTACTGACCCCCCAGAATCCTACCCACCCCTCATACATTTTTCAAAACCGGTACTTACTCTCCTTCCTT
Organism: Hesperophylax consimilis; assembly: GCF_061612785.1. Taxonomy (NCBI): domain Eukaryota; kingdom Metazoa; phylum Arthropoda; class Insecta; order Trichoptera; family Limnephilidae; genus Hesperophylax; species Hesperophylax consimilis. Next base: position 33,558,247 of record NC_142849.1, read on the forward strand.
TCTTTGAAACATCCTCCACACAGTATCCCCAAAGATTATTTTCTTTTATTTCTCCAGGCCTCCTGCGTGGAGCTAATTTAAAAAAAAAATATTTTAATTTCGGTAATCCAACATCCATATAGTGGCGGATCACATATTCAGGTAATCCAACATCCATATAGTGGCGGATCACATATTCAGGTAATCCAACATCCATATAGTGGCGGATCACATATTCCGGTAATCTAACATCCATATAGTGGTGGATCACATATTCCGGTAATCCAACATCCATATAGTGGCGGATCACATATTCAGGTAATCCAACATCCATATAGTGGCGGATCACATATTCCGGTAATCCAACATCCATATAGTGCCGGATCACATATTCCGGTAATCCAACACCCATATAGTGCCGGATCACATATTTCGGTAATCCAACACCCATATAGTGCCAGATCATAATTTTTTTAGTATTTTTTTTCAATGTATTAGTAAATATGCAAATAGAAGTTTATAAATGGTATTATAAGGGTGCGTATAAATAGGAGAAAAATTCCACGAGCCGAGCCACGAATTAATGGAAAGGAACAAAGCAACCGCAAACGGCGTTTCGCGCTGTCTGCAATTGCTTCGGTCCTTTCCCATTATTCGCACCTCGGCTCGCGGAAATGTTGTCCTGTTGATACGTAGCATTAAATAGTAAATTCCAAGCTCTACCTTTATCTGTTTTCAACCTTTAAAAATATAATTTCGTTGAATAATAAAAATCAATTGGATAAGTAATACCTTATCATAACACAACCAAACATAACCCAACCCAACCGTACTTCTATCAAAACTTAATCAAACCTAATTGCTTATTGAAAATTGATAAGACCATCCACAAAAGCCAAATATTATTTTTAATCAATTCCTGCTTTATTTTTAAATATTTTGTTTTTCTTACCTTTGGTGAACAATCGGGAATACAGAGCGACTGGCACTTGATGCTAAATGCTGGGGGATTTTGTAGATGCAAAAACATACAATGGTTTACAGGTTTGAAACCTTTTACAGGACGAAAATTCATTGAAATGGATTTTTTTCAGTCTGGGCGTTGTGGAGTTGATTGCTAAAATTTCTTAACAGCTATAGAAAATTGATATATACATTAAAAATGAACCCAAGAGTCTTGATTTATGTTTGAAGATAAAATATATATTATTGACCGGTCAGTGGCTGAGTTGAAATCGCGTTTGGGTCCTCCATCACAATACAAGTAACATTTTCCACTTACTGTGGTGGTAGTAGGAGATTTTCCAATATTGTCAGGTCATTCGTAACTCGAGAATGTTTGTCTTTCTTATTTAATAATAAAAAATGGTACTAATGATATGTAATTATAGTGCTCCATCAATAATGTACGGAGCAATGACAATTTTCAATTAATTAGTTGAAGTGTGTATCAATTGAATGCTAAAACAAAAAAAGACAATTAAATAATTAAAAGTGGGGTGGGGCAAAATCTACAAAAAAAATACATCACAACAAATGATTTGGTCACACCCATTTGGTATTGTTAATATTGTCTTTGCGATATTTTTATCCTGTGTTAAACTGTGTTGCTATTATAGACATTTAAATGAATGGAAGAGCCAATCAGAGAAAGGGGAACAAGCCAAGTGCGCGGAGCGTGGGAGGCAGCGTGACCGTCCCACTTCCGGTGATTTATCAATAAATAAATGTGATGGTATATATGCAAATGGCATTGTAATATCACCACTCGGTCCTCGAAAATTAAATCTGTTTACGAATTACTATTCCGTTTTACGATGATCATTAAAAAAAATTAATCTAATTTAATTATTCCTTAATAATGCACTCCCCCAAAGTCAACATAAAATAGAAATAGAAGTAATTATATCATTTTTTTCTTATTTTAATGATACTAATTCTTGTATTAATAATAATAACCTGACAAAGTTAGTTATGTAATTACTATTTTTCATTCAGCAGAAGGATAAAATGGGTAAGCAAAAAGGTTCTATAGAAATCAAACATGATACACTTCTGAGTATAAACATTCAGGGTCCCAAATTACTATGTGTCGTATTAGGAATGCAAATGTACAGAAAAAGTGGCAGAGTAATCAAATGTATAGGAGCGATCACTAAAAGCTACAATACTATATTGTGCATATTCTATGCATGGCTTTTTGTCAACATCCTACAAGATAACTTTAAAATCCAAGGAAACGCAATATCCTTGATTTATATAATCAACATGATTATTCTAATGGCCAATTCATTATATCGATGGTACCAAATAAATACAAATAAACATGCTCCGATATTTGGAATAATCAAAACAATGGGTAAGATGGAAACCATATTTAACGGAAGTGTAACATACAGTGTGATAAACTGGACTTATTCTATGAATTGGATTGCATCAGTAACATTGTTAATTGTGGTATTTGTAATTGAGTTTGTGCTTCATACAATGACTTCTTACTTTTGGTTCTTCATATTATCAATAAGATCAATATTGGAAATACACAAAACTAACGCATTGATAATGATGTCAATTGTTCAATTCGAATACATTAATAAAGTATTGTGTAATACGCAAGATGACAAGTTGGATGAAATTTCTATTGGCAATCCATTCATCGCACTGATGAGAAGAGTCATTTATAAAAGTTCAAAAATAAGAAATGAGACAACCTGTCATAAAAAAGAGAGCCTTCTTTCTTTGCCGAAGGTTTGTGACTATATCATATCAAATGTGGAGGCTGTTAACAGAATTTACAATATTGAGGTAAACGAAATATAACGTCAGTGTTAAGTTCAATATCGCGCAAGAACCATTTGTGTAACACTGCAAAATTAGTTTTGGAATTAGTTATTGACTTTAAGCAATTGCAAGCAGTCTATTGGGTAATTTCTAAATTTGAATGCGCCAATCAATGTGGCTTGTGCTTTTCAACTGAATGCGCAAAAAAATATGGATAATTAAATTATTGGCTCATGAGCGGTATAGAACTTGGATAGACGATATTGCAAAATTCATTAATTTTAAATAATTTTTCTTAAACAAGTGTATCTTATAAAAATTGAAAGGGCTGTATTCTGTAATGTGTATTTAATTACATTGTGACATAAGCCATAATTCCATAAGACAAACAGTAATTTATCATCATCACGGCGCTACATCCCAGGGTGGATTTGACCTTCTCCATAAATTCTCTCCACTGGCTGCGGTCCCTCTCCATTTGCTTTCAGTCCTCAGTCCTTGCAGTCCTTTCTCAATACTAAATAACGTAGTCTATCCTTTTCGTCCTCTTCTGAGTCTTCCTGAAGACAGATAAAGATTCAGAGAGAGCCAGACATCAGGAAAATATTAAATACCTTATTTCAGCGAAGCTAATTTATGTTTTACATTTATATGATTAATGTTATGTACTAGCTGTACCCCGCCACGCGTTGCTGTAACTCAGTCTGTCTGTGCAGATAGAGAAACAATAGCGCTTTTGGCTTTTACGTCCAAAAGAAGGTCCACGTCCACGTTACGTCCAAACAGAAATACTTGCAGAACTTAATAATTATTATAACATTATTAAATTTGATTTATTTTAAATTTATTTTATAAAAATTAAATGGAGTTCTACGAATTAAACACCAAAACAATAAATAAATATCCAAAAGAAGGCGTTGTCTATAAAGAAATCATGTTTGTTCAACAGATAGTGCTGTTTTTTTAAAAAAAAGTTTATACCTGTCACAGGAGACATCTATATAATATAGGTATATAAACACACACGCGAATTCGAATGCAACATTGTGTCAAAATTTCAAAGCAATCTATGAAGAATTTTCGGAAATTTAAGATTTTAAACAAACGAACATTTACATTTTTATTTATATAGATAGAAGATAGATAGATAGACACTAGCTGTACCCCGCCAAACGATGCTGTGGCTCAGTATGTAGAGAAAAAATAGCGCGTCTTGCTTTTATTTCCAACAGATGAGATGGCACTATTTAAAAAAAGATAGTTTTTATCTGTCACAGGCGACATCTATATAATATAGGTAATAAAAACACACGCGTATTTGAATGCAACGTTTCGTCAAAATTTGAAAGCAATCCGTGAAGAACTTTCGGATATTTAAGATTTTTAATAAACGAACATTGCTATTTATATTGAAAGATTGAAGCATTGAGCAGTGTATATCGTAACTGTCCGTATTTGAGTATAATAATAGTGTATAACAGCTATAATGTAACATGTCCATATTGTCCATATGTAGACGGAAGTAGGAAGTATAAAGTGGTTGACTTGTAAATCAGATAATGTTATGTATAATGAATATAGATAGATGACATTATTTTTATTTTACAGCTAACAGCCTACCAATGCTTAACATTTATCGATATAATGATAAATGTCACATATATAGTGAATGAATACAATAATAATGTAAGTAAAAAAATAGCTTACCGTTATCCAGAATAGGTACTTCATGATAGTGATGAATGGTGAACACTTCACTTTAGATTAAAAAAAATTATTGCAATTTGTTTTTTTTTTAAATGACTTCTTCCACTTATTATTTGGTATGTATTGAATGTGACACTAATGACAGCACCCAATTATTATTAGGTGTGTATTGAATGTGACACTAATGACAGCACCCAATTATTATCGGGTGTGTAGTGAATGTGACACGAATGCTTATATTTTATAAACATTTTAACTAATTTGAAAACTTCTAAATAATAATAAAATTGTCAACTTAATAATACTACATAATGATCATTGTAGAACAGTGTTTAAAATTACTTTTGAAGTTTTCAATCAAGTTTCCTGTATTACGTAAATTCAAATTAATATTGTAATTAAATATAATTAAATTACATGTAATTAAATATATTATGTTGATTATTTTTCATAAAAACCAGGCTGGTGCACAATCCTCCATAGCAACTTTATGGGTCATTTATGAATTTGTAGTGGTTGTTCAACTTGCCTTTACTATAGAAGAATTAAAATCAGAGGCACAAAGAACTAAAATAATACTTACCAAAATACTTCTCAAAGAAAACATAGGTAAGTTACTTACATAGTAATATGTACATACATGCATAGTGGTAGATACTCATGGCTTTAGCCATATTTGGTAACCAGATCTGTAAAGCCAAATACTACCCAAACATACCCCAATTGGGGATGTCACAGTCCAACTGTCTTCGGATAGTTGGGAATATTGTCCAGTGTTCATGATGACATATAAACGGATTTTTTTTCTTCTAGATAAAAAGAAATACAAAATTCTAATCAAGTATTTACTTCGAAGGGACTTCAAAATTACAGCAGGAAACTTTTTCACAATAGACTCGATGTACTTATACGCTTTGGTTGCTTCCGCCACGTCGTATACAATTTTTTTGATGCAATTTACTAACTAATTGTATCTGGTAATTAGATTTTTGTTAAATTATGATTAAATAGAAGGCTTCTTGTAAATTGCAACACCCATCAAATTTCCAAATGAAATATTACTGCAACTGTTTTGACTGGATAACTTATTCCGTCAAATAAAATGATTGCAGGTTGAATAACTTTAAACTGTTTACTTTACTAGAACTTTGTGTTTTTGTTTTACATAATATATGTACAGTTTAAATTTTGTGCTATTTTTCCTAGTATTATATTACTATAGACATGTAAACAGAAGATTCGTACAACAAGATATACAGGGTTGTGCCAGACAGGGTGAGACACAAGTACTGTAAAGTAGACCGGAGTTCCCGGTCCACAGAGGAGGAAGATGTCGCTCCTTTCACATCGAGTGCCAGTCACCTTCTAATAAATACAGGGTTGTACCAGACAGGGTGAGACACAAGTACTGTAAAGTAGACCGGAGTTCCCGGTCCACAGAGGAGGAAGATGTCGCTCCTTTCACATCGAGTGCCAGTCACCTTCTAATAAATACAGGGTTGTACCAGACAGGGTGAGACACAAGTACTGTAAAGTAGACCGGAGTTCCCGGTCCACAGAGGAGGAAGATGTCGCTCCTTTCACATCGAGTGCCAGTCACCTTCTAATAAATACAGGGTTGTACCAGACAGGGTGAGACACAAGTACTGTAAAGTAGACCGGAGTTCCCGGTCCACAGAGGAGGAAGATGTCGCTCCTTTCACATCGAGTGCCAGTCACCTTCTAATAAATACAGGGTTGTACCAGACAGGGTGAGACACAAGTACTGTAAAGTAGACCGGAGTTCCCGGTCCACAGAGGAGGAAGATGTCGCTCCTTTCACATCGAGTGCCAGTCACCTTCTAATAAATACAGGGTTGTACCAGACAGGGTGAGACACAAGTACTGTAAAGTAGACCGGAGTTCCCGGTCCACAGAGGAGGAAGATGTCGCTCCTTTCACATCGAGTGCCAGTCACCTTCTAATAAATACAGGGTGGTGCCAGACAGGGTGAGACACACACGTACTGTAATATCACCGTAGGTCCCGATCCACGAAAAAGGAAGATGTCGCTACTTTCACAGTGCCAGTCACTTTGTAATAAATAATGTAAAAATTAAAAAAAAAAAAAACATTAAAACACCTATTATTTCACAAACATTTATCCGAAATGGAAATAATTACATTGGACACTTCTAAGTAATGTTGGAATAATAGAAACCAAAATTATGCACCTAAGAACATTAAGTTTTATTTAATAGCCATATCCCCCCTTTCCAATATCTAATACACAAATAATTGTGTGCAAGTGGAATATAATTATTTCAGTCCATCGTACTTACCTAATCTCTGAGTAAATCTATATTATAATGAGCTGTCGAGAGTACAAGCTACACTACCGAACAACAAATCCATTTACAGTGCTTTTGACTTCCGCATTGCATATTCTTCACATCCGTACAAAAATGGGAGACAAACATAAATATTCCGTCAAAATAGTCAACGACTCAGTTCTGAGTTTGAACGTTCAGGGAGTCAAATTTTTAGGCCTCGTATTCGGAATGCAGAAATTCGTAAAAGATGGACGTTTTCTCAAAACTGTCGAAACCAAAACAAAATGTTACTATGTCATTTTGTGTTTTACCACAGTATTATTTTTCAAGATCACTCTGAAAATAAGCCTTGCAAACGTAAACCTAGATATGCTGTTTGTGGGGTACTTATTTATGATCACCAACCTTACCATAGCTTTTGTTCACGACCTGATTAAAACGATTGTAGAAAAATATCCGTCTTTATTTAAAGTGTTACATAAATTCGACAAGATGGAAACCATCTTGAAAGGTAACATCACTTATTACAGTACAATATTAAACAGGGTGTACTCATACACCTGGATAGGCGTACTCGTATGTCTGATTACAGTTGCAACGGCGCATCTAGTATACGGATTTATTATGTATTTCAATTATTGGTTTATGATATTATCGTCTAGAATCATACTAGCTTCACATCAAATCAGCGCATTACTTTTAATCATTTCTGCACAATTTTCTAACATAAACAGAGTTCTTTGTGCAATGTTCAATGAGCCCAGCGATGAATTCTGTCATAACAACCCTTTGTTTTTATGGTTTAAAAAATGTTTTCGGTGTAAGCAGTCGATAGTGAGCAAAGACGAGTTTTATGATCACAAAAAAACATTTAATTCTTTGCTGGAGATTTGTGATCTGCTTCTGGCTAATGTGGAGATTGTTAACAAAATGAATCACATTGAGGTAAGTAGAGAAAATAAAAATTAAAGATGATCTTATTTATAATTTTAACGCGTAGAAAAATATTTTTTTTTTGTTCTATGTGATTTTAGAAATTATTATTTTTTCTCCATTAAAATTTATTTATTTATGATGTTTCAAAATGTCCACGTAAATTGTAAAGTTTAAAGTTATTATCATTTTTAAAGATAAACGAATGTTTAATGCTACGTATACGATTTGATTATTTCAATCACTTTTGGAATGAAAGGAACGGATTTATCTGATGTGGTAAGTTGATGTTATGTAATAAAATGTATTTTTTTCAATACAAATTTCATGGTAAATTTAATAACTGCTCTAAAAATCTGATAAAAAATAATATAATATGTAAATTTTTTTTTGCCCATTAGTAAGGGTATTTTTTCTCTGGTAGAATCATTTCTGAAAATGCAGTACATTTTTCTTATAAGCAGCTGCTGGAGAATGAGCCAGAATTGCTTTCATTTTCTTGTTACACAACATTATGTACTTCCGAATCCTATTAATTGATTATAGTTTTACTTTATATGGTTTTTTGTACTTAGCTTAGCCCACTTACACTGGTGTCAATTTTATGGGTGCTTTACGATATGTGGGCGATTGTACTACTGGCGTGCACCATCGAAGGGCTGAAATCTGAAATGGAAAGGACAAAAAGGATTCTTATGAAAATCCATCTGCAAGGAAACTTGCGTAAGTTGTTGCGGGAGGCTGATAGGACATTGAAAGGAGAATGAAGTATCTAGTCGATAATAAAAATATACGATACCAAAATATGTACAACTGAATGTGAAGATTTAAAATGAATTTAAGGCTGATGTAAGCGTAATTAAGAAAGGGACGTAGATCGGCAGGACAGAGAAAGCAATACAAATCAGAAATATACTATGATGCACATGTATAAGTTAACAGAAAGAAGTTAGAGAAGCTCAGAAAGATGTGACACGGTCGAGTGAATCAAATGCTCAAGTTGGGTCAGGTCGGGAGTTGACAGAACAGAAAAGCAAGTATGAAAGAAATAAGGAGAAGCCTCAGAAAGATGTGACACAAGCAAGTTAATCATATTCATACGGATTCTATGTCTGCAGATCAGCAGATTGCCAACATGTTCTCTAATTATTTTGGATCAGCTTATACTCAGTCGAATCCCACATCAAATACTTCCGGACTGAATGTTCCTCTATTCAACCAATTTAATCTTAGTAAACTTAATGTAAGCATGGGATCTACCAAATCTTCTTTGGAAAGAATTGATACACATAAAGGCCCAGGACCAGAATACCTCCCTTGTTTGTAAGATGTTGCTCTAGCGCGTTAATTAAGCCACTTTACATTATATTTAACGATTCATTCTCTACAGGAACTTCCCCAGATTTATGGAAAAATGCACATATTGTTCCAATACATAAATCTGGTGATCAATCTTTTGTGAAAAATTATCGACCAATCAGTATTTTATCATGTTTTGCAAAAGTCTTTGAATCTATAATGTATAATTCCATATTCACACACTTTAAACCACAATTATCCATTAATCAACATGGATTGGTTCCCAACAGATCCACTAATTCCAATCTTCTTGACTTTTGTGATTACGTTTGCAATGCTTTTAACGAAAGAACTCAAGTAGATGCCATTTACACAGATTTTAAGAAGGCATTTGATGAAGTAAACCATTCTATTCTACTACAGAAGCTTGATCGTATAGGTATTCACGGTGATCTATTTAGATGGCTTAAATCTTACTTCAAAAACAGACACAGCTACTTTTTACTTTACATTTTTTTTTTTTTATTGGAAATTTTTTTGATACATACAGGTACATATATAATTATACAAAACATAAGACAGTAACACAAAAATACCACAAAGGCGAAGCCTGTGCGTGGGCATTATAAGTTATGTATTTAAAACAGTGGTGGTTAAAGAAAAAAAATATATATATACAGGGTGTCCGGAAACTCGTAGTACAAGCGGGAAACTGGTGAATCTACATCACATTTGGAGTCGATTTTGTAGTATATTTTTTTTTTATTTGAGCTTTCGTTATCGAGTAAATCGAGTTTGAAGTTGATTTTTTTTTTTTTTTTTAATCAAATTCTTATAAATTATTACTGAAGATCAAAGTACCCAACTAATTAAAACTATTTGAAAGTAAAACAAATGAAGAAACTCGGATTTGAAGCAATATTTTGAAATCACCCTTCATTTAACCCGGTGTAATCATAAAATATTTCTGCTCTGCAGGGTTAAAACATCTGTTATTCAACCCTAAACACCAGAAAAAACTTTAACCCTAAAATAGCCGAAAAATATTTTTTTTTGGTTTTTTTTTTTTTTTTTGAAAATGCTCAAATCAAAAAACTTTATGTTTTTTTGGGTTCCCCATGTGGTGTAGATTCTCCAGTTTCCCGCTTGTACTACGAGTTTCCGGACACCGTGTATATAGTTCCTATAGTTAGATTAATATGATTTTAATGGAGTATTCAATAAAAAAACAGTTAAAGTTGAAGATAAATAGAAGTTATTTTTTTTAAATGTAGACGGTAGTGGCATATTTTGGGTATCATAGTATTCGTAGTACAAATTATAGAAAAAATTCTCTCACTTCCAGATTTTTTCATACCCAGCTTTTAACATTTATTTTATACGAGATTAGGTTTTGGCATATCTTGATGGAACTCGGCAAGGAATTAAACAATTTTGGGCCAATATAGTTAAAATGTCTTTGGACTAGCCTAGTTTTGCAGTGAGGCACTGTGTACACGCATATGTAATGTCTTATAAAAGGGTATGAGTCACCTCCCATAATTGTCACCTCAGGTGTATCCCAGGGGTCCAATCTTGACCCTCTGCTTTTTTAAATCTTTATTAATGACCTTGGCCCCATGTTACGAAAGTTAAAGAAGACAATATGCTGACTTAATATGTCTACACAAAATTATTCATGACAAGCTTGAAACAACTCATTGTCTGAGCAATATTCGTATTAAAGTTCCTAATAGACAGAATATATTCCATCTAGAATTATTTAAGAACAATATTGCATACTTCAATCCATTGTCTCGAATGTGTCGTCTGTACAATTCTATTGAATGTAACTACATAGATATATATGCAAATAGTCTCGCTTATTTTAAAAAGCAAATTAGGAACGCATAGATTGTGAATGTTTGTTTGTTTTTTTGCTTACTCTATTTGTTTTCTGGTTTTTTTTTGCTTTTGTTTTTGGATCATATATTATTGATCTGTATGTTTTGTTTTTGATGTCTCTTTTTTTTGCCTTTGTTCACGTTTTGCTGTTTATATTTTTTGTTAATACATAGTGTATAATGATACTTAAACTGTGCATGATGTGAACATATTTAAGTGGACTGTTGACATCTACGTTTTTTGCAGCGCTTATCTAATGATATTTTCATGTTAATAGTCTGTAAATGTTCCTAAACAATAAATAAATAAATCGAATACTCGAGTTTGGTCAGGTCAGGAGTTGATGTAACAGAAGAGCATGTATGAAAGAAGTAAGGAGTGTATACAAAAACAGAGTTGTATCGCGGTCTCCCCTCTACGCCAACCTCTATGGCTTGATTATTAGTTAGAATGGGTTGTTTCACAGAATTTGAACAATTCATCAAATTTCAACATTCATTTTCGGGTTTTGTGAAAGTCCTATTCAAGATCTATTATTATATCACTATAGGCTAGGTGCTTGACAAAACTGAAATAACAACGTAACCTGAAAAAATCTTTCACAGAACTTGAAAATTAACTTTGAAAACTGAAGAATTGTTCAAATTCTCCTAAACAACCCATTCTTACTTTGTGAGTGGAATTATACTGCCAAGAAATTAACTATGTATATATTTTCTTTTAGATCCAAAGGAGAATAAAATTGTCCAAGTATTCATCAAGTACTTACTTACGAAGGAAATTAAAATAACAGCAGGAAACCTTTTCAACATAGACTTTGCTTTGGTCTACGCTTTGGTTGCTTCTCTCACTAGCTACACTATTATCCTGCTGCAATTTACAGTCGATAAAACGTTTAGTGCCTACACCTTTGAAATCTGAAGAAACAGCAACTGATATAACATCAAACAATTATCTACAGAAACACCGGTTAATTGTGGAGTTGTCCAAAGCTTTGGGTTCTCACCTGGGCGTCGCAGGTTCAATCCTCTTCTAGTTAAATCCTCCACCATTACACAAGCAACATGTACCCACTTATAACGATGGTACCGCTTACAGCGTTGTATATTTGAAATCCTATAGCGTTGTGCTTATAGGAGTTCAAATATTGTCAGGTTATTCGTGACCCGAGAATATGTGTCATTTAAAAAAAAAAAAATTGAATACTATTCTCATATAATTAAATCACTATTAATTAATTGTGTAGAACTTTTATTATCGATTCAATTTTCATAAAAAATATCTAATTATATAAAAGTTTAAAATGTGTGTGAATTAAAAATACTGCAAAAAGGGATCATCTTTTTTATTATGAAACGAACTGTACACCAACCGACAAGGACTTGAGGTTAAATGTTATAATTTACGCGTTCATAGATGGCGTTAATTGAATAATTTTATTAAAATACACTTTTCGCAAGTAATGCATTAAAATATTAAGATGAATTATTTGTGTGTGCCCGTACATATGCAATATGATTACGAATAAATAGTTTTGTCCGCATAAAAAGTCAATTCTTTCAAAAATGGCATAAAAATACAGAAAAATATAAATCTCCGTGGACACTCAAATTAATAAAACATCTTTTGTATCCAGTCCTAGAAAACACTTTCTTGCAAATAGGGTAGTGGATGCAAGGAACAAACTAACACAACAATTCATCGATTCTACTAATATAAACCAATTAATAGCTCAATTGGATTTTTATTTGAAGAGAAAAAAGAAACTCAATTACTGTTAAATTATTGTGATATCAGATATGAGTGCATCGGCAGAATGGTACATGCTCAGTATATAATAAGTACTTTTTCCGGGGCAATCAAATAATTTGTCCGAATATTTTAATGCATAACTTGCAAAAAGTGTATTTTAATAAAATAATTCAATTAACGCCATCTATGAACGTTCAGACTATAACGTATGTAACGTTTACCATAAGGGTGAACGTAAAATTATATATAAATTAACGTATAAATTGAAATACAAAATAAAAAATTATTACTTAATGAGATCAAATTAAAATAACTACGTAAGAGTGCGTATAGACAAGAGAAAAAAACACGCGGGTTGAACCATGAATTACGCAAAAGTAATGAAGCAACTGCAAGCGGCGTTTCGCACTATTTTTTCTCATGCCTATTCGCAGCATAAGACATTTGGAATGAATTGTATTATTACAAAATATAGATTATATGAGATCAATGAAATATATCTTAAATACATGTATTTACTAATTTTATTTCATTAGTTAGAACTATTTGTACAAGTGTTTGTGTTGATAATTTAAATTAATAGATTGTGTAATTAATATCAGATTTGGAATGGTAATTCTATGTACATTACATCTAATGTGATTGACGTACATAATATCTAACACAAACTTATTTTATTTTAGTTTTATAACACAGGTGTGTATTGTTGCATTTTTATATGATTACAATAAAATAAAATAAATATTATAAATAAATGACAAATAATTATAAATTACTGACTCAGTTCAGTTGTGTTCAACGAAGACAATAGATTAAAATGATTATAAATGAATGACCCAAAGATTGACTTAAATTATTAGATGCATTCAATGGTGACTATAATTATTATTCTATATAACTCTTGGAGTGCTGATGCAAAATTTTCACCGTCCCCTTTTATTTGTTTTTTACAAAATTATGTATTTGTAAATTGTACTTTCTTACTAGATAATGTGTTTATACAGGGTGTCCGGGGATAAAGTGCACTAACTTCGGGAGGAAATTCTGTATGATGGTATGTAGAAGTAAAAAAGGTAAATGACTTTTTTCGAAATTCCATCTTTTTTTTCCCATACTAACATATTTTTCCATAGGAGAATATTTATTTTTCCATACAAATAATTCAACTTGTTTGGCTAAAAACTTCCTTAAAATGTTGGAAATTAGAAAAAGTAATTAATATTTTTTACTTCTAAAATCGTGTAGAATCACCCTCGAATATAGTGCACTTTCCCCCGGATACCCTGTATATTGGTAATAATAGTTTATTGAATGTTTATTAAAAATCTGGCTTTCAAATATTATACTTCTTTATATCTTGATTTTTAATATATTGCTTTATATGTAGCTTGGCAAAGGTACGCCAGATTTCAAATGTAGTGCTTTATAGCTTGACAAAATTACCTCAGATTCGAAAGAGTATTTAACAGCTTTCCAAAATAATCCCAAATTTCAAATATGTAATACTACTTTGTATTTTGACAAAAGTACCCCAGATTTAAAATAATACTACTTTACATCTTGACAAAAGTACCCCAGATTTCAAACATACCCTCATTTATAGCTTTATAAAGGTAACATAAATTTCAAATTTGTCATTCTTTGTAACTTGACAAAGGTTACTTCATAAAATTAAAATTATATTGCTATATAATATATGTTGATAAATGTATCCCAGATTTCAAATGTAGTGCTTTTGTAGCTAGAGAAAAGTACGCCAGATTTCAAATATACTACTTTATAGCTTGATATAAATACCCCAGATTTCAAATATACTGCTTGTCTAAGGACAAAGGTACACCAGATTTCAAATGTAGTGCTTCATAGCTCGATAAAGGTTTCAAATATACATACTGTTTAAATTAACCAGCCAATCGAGATGTTATGTGCTGATCACAGCTTTACAAATGTCCCGTCTGGGTTTTGAAGATATACCGGAGGTTCGTGGTTATGTTTGCCTCGTTCTGCGATAATAACATTATTCTTGACATTGGTGCTGGCCCTGCACTTCTTGCCCCAATAGGAAGAACATCTCCACCACGTATTTTCATTATTGCATTTGGAGGTGCGGTGATGACAGAAAGTGAAGCCGTCAATCATCAACAGTGTCTTTGTTCTACATTTTATAAATTTGGCTGTAAAAAATTTAAAAAACATTATTATTAAGTTTAATCAGTGGCTGTAATGTTCTCACTAAAGTGTGCAGCACACAAACGTAATCTTGGACCCATATCTACCAATTATACATTTGATTGACACAAAAATTTTAGAGAGAAAAAATGACTTAACGTGAAAATAGAATAGAGAAAGTGTCCCAATTCGTCAACAATACAACAAATGCGATACGTAAATTATTATATGCACAACTCTTCGTGTGCATCGCGGTGCGTCAGCTGATAATGTGTTTATATATTTATAATATAATATGTAGTCTAACATAATTAGTGTCCTCAGAATAGCTACATATATTTAGAGAAATGATTTTTTGAAAATATCCTTAAAAGTAATATTCAGCAATTGCATAGTTCCTATGCTCCTTAGAGCTCTAGCCACCACTTGTTTTAGCCCCTCAATATTCTGGCCTATTCTTATATGACAAATTGAAGCTTTTCACACATCTTTCATGCAGTGATCTCAAAAACAATATTTTTGGACAGAATATGCCAGAAGCATATTCTGACAGAATGGCAGAAGCATATTCTGACAGAATGGCATGGCATATTCTGACAGAATATGCCAGAAGCCTGAGGGGTCAACATGACGTATATGTTTTATAATTAAGAATCAGTACTTAATTTAAAAAACACAGTAAACTGTTATATATGGGCTAAATGGACCAAGTCCATAAATAGTGTTTTTGAGATCACTGCATGAAAGATGTGTAAAAAGCTTTAATTTGTCAACCACAGATGGCGGTTATTGTTTGGAGCGACCACGACAATAGACTATCTTACCTTCCCTAGAAAGGAAACAGGAAGAAAATCAATTCAGTAAATAAAACATTTATTTATGTTAACAAAAAAGTTTTAATTTTAGCAGAAAATGTTTTTGTACAAAGTATAATAAATGTACTCAAAAGAATACTTTTCAGAATAGCGAACATAAACTTACTGAATTATAAACACTCAAATATGTTTGAATCTAGTTTACTCAACACCAAACAGAATGGACTTGGTTCATTTGGCATGTTAAAGGCTCATATTATGTTTTCATTTCTATATTAATTGATTTTTTTTTTTATTTATTGTCAATTTTTTTGATACATACAGGTACATATATAATTATACAAAATATAAGGAGTAACAAAAAAATCCCACAAAGGCGAAGCCTGTGCGTGGGCATTATAAGGTGAAAATCAAAACAGTGGTGGTTATATTATCTATGGTTTAAATGAAAAAAGAGATATGAATAAAGAAAAAAAATAAATCATATAGTACATTTGGTTATTTTAATAAAAAAACAGTTTAAAAGAAGTTAAACTTTATTTTTTTTATATTGAACATAAGTTTTCATTTCTATATTAATTGATTGAACATAAGTTTTCATTTCTATATTAATTGATTGAACATAAGTTTTCATTTCTATATTAATTGATTGAACATGAGTTTCCATTTCTTTATTAACCTTCCAGCGGGCGCGCTGTCGTAAAATTTACGACAAACGCGCCTTATCACTTCCCCCACTCTTGCGACTTAGTTGTAAGCATCGAGCTTCGAGCTATGCTAGAGTCAAATCAAATGTCAAACATTTACCGCAAGATATAAATGCTTTTCTCAAAGTGAATTACGGTAGGGCAGTTGAACCGATAACAGAAGAAGAAAACGGAAGCATTCCAAAATGCGGTGTTTGTCGGTTATGTGCACTGGATAAGAAAAGATCCTCAGCATCAATGAAGTGTTGCCGTTGCCAGTCCTTTACATGCAAGAACCATTCTTCAGTTGAGGTGGTTTGTAACAATTGTAAGGATGAGAATATTGATTCTAACTAAACAGGTCGATAAAATATTTTGTTTTGAAATATTAACATGTTTAGAGTGTTGCTTCGTTTTTTTAAGAAAGTCAAATATTTTATTTTTTAAGTACTGCCTATTATGATTTTTCATATCCTTAAAGAAATTCCCTAACGTTTGTATAAAGAAAACACCACTTACATGGAGAAAACTTGATGACGTAAAATTTACGACAAGCGCCCGCTCAAGGGAAATTTTTCAACGCGCCCGCTGGAAGGTTAATTGATTGAAGATTATTGTGGAAAAATAAAATTATCATTGTATAAATAATGTTTTTAATATACTGTATTTATTTTAAATATGCAATGACACATAAAAATACAAATGTTATAAATCTGAATTGCATGACAAATTGACATGTCAAAAAGGTTACAAATTATTATTTTACCACTTGAAACACATACGCATTATTGGGAAAGATTACAAAGCCGGCGTGCGCAAGTAAATTGTATTTTTATTATTTGTGTTCTTTCACAATAAATTAATCAATTAAAAGCAATATACAGGTTGTTACAGCACGTATCCGAAGGATTTTAACCACCTATTCCTGAGCAGATTTTAAGTAAAAAATGCATATGTCATTTTGCAGTCCGGTGTCATTTTTTCAATAAAAATAAATAAATCTACACACGTCAAAATTGAGTAGTTGCAGCACAGTAACAGAGGAGAGAGAGTGCGTATTGCTACACGTAACAGCGTGGTCAGTGGCGATGTGAGACAGAAACTTTTTTTTTAATGTCTTAAAATGGCTTTAGCCGTGTTTGGTGACCGGATACGAATGACTAGGCACTTCCCCACTTTCCTCTTCCCCATCTTATGTCCTTCCCCACCTACCTATCTTACCTTCAGACTCATAACATAACCCAATTGGGGATACCATAGTGTCACTGGCTCCAGAAAGTTGGGAGCAGTTGGGATCAGTAACGGCTCGTGACTTTTGGGTATACTAAAAAAAAAAATTTCATTATTTTTTTTTTCGAAAATTCGTTTTTTTGTATGAAGATTTTGAGGAAATTACGGCTAAACTGAAATTTTCTGAAAATGTTAATACAAAAAAATTGATTTTTTAAAAAAAAATCTTTTTCAGCTACAACATCAATAATGCCATTTTTGTAATATTATCACTCTAGTACACCCAAAAGTCACGAGCTGCCACTGGTTGGGACTCTTATGCGGTATTCACATTTAAAAAAAATTAATAATACATACCATTATTTAAATGCTACCGCGAGGAGATATATTGGCACCTTTCGAACAGGATGGGTTAGTATATTTGCCGTTCTTTCCCTGGATATATTAAATCTCTTATGCTAGACGGTAAAATTGTACCTTCAACCGCCATGTAGAACAAGTTTGCAGAAAAATAACTTGTCAAAAGGCTCATAGGTAAAAGTGTTATGTATTTATATTTTAATATATTCGCCGTCCTTTCCCTGGACATATTTGGGTGGCAGATGATTGTGTTCTCCTTTATGCTGGATAATAAAACTATCCTTGACTACCGTAGTGGCTGTACAGTGGACGGCCCAATATGAAGAACATGTCCACCAGGACTTTCCCGTTAAGTTGCCAGAAGTCTTACAAAAGGTGAAACTGTTGATCATCAAAAGGGTTTTCTTCCCGCTTCGTATGAATTCGGCTAAAATAAAAGAACTTGACTTAGTCAAAAATCTCTGTTGATACCAGTAAACCGATTTCACCGCTGATATAGTTAGTTTACGGCGTATAAAGGTTTTAATAAAAATCTGTGTTGATACCAGTAAACCCATTTCACCGCTGATATAGTTAGTTTACGGCGTATAAAGGTTTTAATAAAAATCTGTGTTGATACCAGTAAACCCATTTCACCGCTGATATAGTTAGTTTACGGCGTATAAAGGTTTTAATAAAAATCTGTGTTGATACCAGTAAACCCATTTCACCGCTGATATAGTTAGTTTAGCAGCATATAAAGGTTTTTGATAAACAGGGTGTTAAGGGATGTACCTTATTTGGAGTGATTTTAGTCTCCAGTGACATTTTTTTCCAAATGGTGTTTTGAAACACAAAAAATATACACAATTAATTAATCACATCATTTGTCACTGGTCATATGGTCACTCAACCGAGTAAATGCTAAAATCTGAAAGAGTCTTTTATCTGCTCTGAAAGACGGTATTTTATTTTGAAATATGTTCCAAACCAGTGAATTTATCTGGAATTGAATGTAATGCGAAAATATTTTACATGCAATCTGCATTCTGACAGTTCACTTAAGAAAGTACTAAATCCGTATAGAGAGAGGCTATGGGGATTAATATCAATGTTTAGGTAACATCTAATATCTAATGTGTCCATTTATTTATTTTAGCAAGGTTACCAAACTTGTGTCGATGTTTTATGACAATCATTAGACATAATGATAACTGTGGTAAATAAAAATACAAACGATACAAACGATACATTTTCACATTATTTATTTAAATATGTGGCAACAACTCATGCATTATATGTGTACACATAATGTAAGCACTGTATTTAAAACATGGGCTTGGTAATTCAGGTACAGGTTAACATGGGTTAAAACACAGAATTATGGAATAACACAAGAAGTGCCTTGTGGACGTGTATCGTGATCCAAATGTAAGCCCAATCTGGGACTATATTTTCATACTGTGTTTCACCATCATTACGAAATTCAAATGGGACGGCGATATTCAATGTCAGGAAAGAGCATGATAATAGGATACGTGCTAAAAGGTCTAAATCCCAAAGATATCAAGTCAGTGGCACATTTGTTTTCATTAAAATTTATATGGAAGGCACTTCTAGTTTTCTTCTTTATTCTCTGGTTAAAATAACAAGCACTCTACAAACAAATTAATTGTATAAAAATTAATATAAGGTCTTAATTATTAATATAATTTATTTCCATTTTGAAAAACAATTACTAGGTATATCACACTTTACTTATATATATATATTTTTAAACTAATTTCGGTTGTGATGTCCATCTGTAACTCTGGTTCAATGAATTCTACAACTTTTGCTTTGAATTTAAGTTACATTTTTCAGACAAGCGATAAAGTATCTTCTTTTTTTTAAAAGTGAATACCTCACAAGAGTCCCAACTGCTCCCGTCTGGAGCCAGTGAGACTATGGCATCCCCAATTGGGGGATGTTGTGAGGCTGAAGGTAAGTGGGGAAGGGAAAGAGGAAGGTGGGGAAGTACCTGGCTATTCAGATCTAGTCACTAAACACGGCTAAAGCCATTTGGAGCAACGTTTCAATTCTGAATGGTGGTCTTACACCAGGGCGATACTGGTAGTATCTTCCACTCTGGAACGTGCCGCAAATATACTATATATTATTTTAATTAATTAATTGTGAAATAACACAAATTAATCAAACAAAATTTATTTGCGCACGCCGGGTTCGAACCCGCGACCTTCGGAATGGCAGTCCAATGCGTTACCACTGGACTATGCCGGCCGTCATAATATAATATTTTTTAACAGAAAATTATTTTAATTGCCATTTTCAAACATGGAACTGATTTGTTGAGATTTCCCCATCGATGTATTGTATTTAGGTGAGACAGTAAGTGAAAAAAATTGATTCCACTTTTTTACCTCCAACTATTCCAATTTGACCTCCAACGCTCCTGACGCTCTAATACCGAACGACCGGAAACTACCGAATCCTGACCCCGCGCACTGCTACTACCCCAGGTTTGACTAGTTTATTTAAATTTTGATACACAATATTACTTTGTATGGATAAACCATTAAAATAAAGCATAGGTACCTACCAAAGTTACAAATTCTTACAAAATGTCACTTATTGTGGTTTATTAAAATATCTCATCACTTATACTTATTACTTACGAGTCACTTTCAAGAAAAAGATATGTTTAGTACAAAATACTGACGGCAATTCCAGAGGAAAGACCAGTTTGTCCAGTTGGCTGCACATAGCTGGAGAAAGTAACTTCATCTGCATTGGTTGGGGTCTGCTGAATTAGTACAGGGAGGGATAGCAGGAGGTGCCTTATCAAAGCGATAGGTCCCCGTCCCGAATAGGACAAAAGGAGATGAAATAAAACAGATATACACTGGATTCCGCTTAATTGGTACACCGGTTTATCGGGACAGCCGGTTATTTGGGCCAAAACCCAAGGAACAAAAACCAAAAAAAGAAAATAGTACTAATTTACTTCGGTTATCTGAGACATTATTTCGTATAATTGGGACATATTCCTAAAGTTAAGTACAGTAATGGGAGTTCCGAGTTCATTCGGCGGTAAATCAGTAGATTTCGCCCACGCCGGCTGTTAGCCGTCCGCCGACATCTGTCAATGTAAAGTTTTTCAGTTCGCAGCACGCAGCGCGTGTAAGAAGTCACTTTTTGGGTTACTGTTATTATAATATAAAATTGTTTGGTCACGATTATTTTGTACCTATCTTTGATTATTACTTTTCCATATTCATACGTACCTTAATTTAATACATAATTATTTTTGTGTAATATTTTTTTATTCAAAAATCATTTAAGTTTGAAAACATATACGAGAGAACTCGAATAAATGCAATATGTATTCATACATATAAAAAGTATTTTTTACTTTGCTTGTTTGGGTCCGAAGTGTCCCAATTAAGAGGAATCGACTGTATTCACCGAATGCCTAAAAAATTGGCAATATTTTATATTTTCACATATTCCCCCTCCATGTTCAGCATGTAAGTGGGAGGTTCGTGGTTATGTTGGCCCTTCTGTTGGATAATGGCGTTATTCTTCATCACCGCTGTGGCTTGACAGCCGAAAGCCCAGTAGGATGAACATCTCCACCAGGATTTACCACTCGGTTTCGACGTAACTCTGCAGTACGTAAAGTTATCAATCATCAGCAAGGTTTTGTATTTGCAGCGAATGAATTTGGCTAGAAAATGCATCGTTTTTTTAAATCATGTAATGTTATCTGTTTTCAATTTTGTGATTGTTTTTATACAAATACAAACCCCCTACAAAAGTGTTCTTTGACCCATTCCACGCATACTTGAAATGCACACAACATCACAAAAATTCAATGTTAAATTTAAATCAATTCATTTTTCATATACATATTACACTTTTTCGGTAACTCTCACTACAATAAGTTTTCATACAAAATTTACTTAATCGCTTTGGAAATTTATTTATTTAGAACTAGGAGAGCTAGCACTGCTTCGCTATTGTTAATGTCCCATTCACTACTGTATACCACAATGTTGCTGTTAAAAACTACATTACATTGACTATAATTCCACTCCGTATCTCATTCCGGTGCAGAGATATTGCGTTATGTATTCCTCAGGCGTCACCGACTTCTTGTACCATTCAAACCACTCTCTAAATAATTGCCACTAATAAGAACAAACTTTGAAATTTCTAGCAATAACAGTCGACTACTTTTCGAGTTTAGCGAGCGCAAACATACGCAGGTTGAATTTTTATATATTAAGAGTAGAAGTTGTGTAGGAACTTGTGCTGTTAATTCTAATTAAACCATTTTGCGATTATAACTTTAAACTCTCCACACAACAATAGTCATAATAACTTTTTTAAAAAACACATCAACCTGCATCAGTTTCTGGTGGATGAATTGCCTCACGTATGAGTTATCAGTTCAATCTTCTTAATCCTCCAATTTGTCACTCTCTTTCTAAGCGTATGATTTTCTTAGCCGCAGGTGTAGTCATTAAATAAAGCTTATTTTTCTTCTTTAATCCACTTTTTTTACAGCTTCATTGTGGTGCACTTTATATTTGTCGTACTTTCCTTCTCGCTTAAGTTTTTCTCGTCGTCTTCTAATTTTTTCCGCACTTGTGAGAGAGAGGCACTTCTAAAAGATCTTTATTTTGAATTGTTCATATTAATTTTAGGCCTATATTCCCAATAACAATTACAACATCAAATAAGGGACTGCAGTTACTCAGGAATTGCTCATGTGTTATGTGAGTGACCGGTCATTAATTACAGTTTTAAAAATTGGGTAAATTGTCGAATTCCGAGGCTCTTTAAAAAAAACAGGCGTTTCAACTTTAACTATCGAATAAAGATAATTGTTTAAGTCGGGGGTTTAAGTCGCACATGCACTAAATAGGTTTTTAGGGTGTTATTTTGGGTTATTTTAATAATTTATCCATATTTCTAACCTGAGAACAGAACTTTGATTAAGAACTGAACTTTGATTGAGAACAAAATGGAACTTGAATGCATATTTTACTATCTCCCACCAGATAAATAGTTATTTCTTGTAGTAATTAAGTTGAAACCAAGTGCTATTTATATTTTTTCACATGTAGCAAACACTTTGTGGATGTACGTAATTATAATAAAGAATAAAATAACTTTGTTTTTAATACCACTTTATTGTATATACAGTGGTACCTCGACATACGGGTGCCCCAACTTACGAGTTTTTCGAGATAGGAGCGAGTGATTTTTTGCTTTGAGTTACGAGCGAAATTCGAGATACGAGTTCGGTTTAGCAGGTCGGCCGGTAGCGTTCGTGCGCGGCTACGCCCACCACGGCCAGTGAATCAGTTGGAGCACACCTAGGAACTGACGACTGAGGAGATACAAGAGTTACAGTCACAGCAGCATACGGATGTTATACAAGAAATTGGTTTCGAGGAGTCAGAGGAGGAGGAGGTTATTTCTACAAGTGAGATAAAGGTGATCTAAGGAATGTGGGAGAGAGTTTCACAGTTCGTGGAAAAGAAACACCCAGAAAAAGTCGCAACAGGTCATGCATCTGATCTTTTTAATGACACTTGCCCAAACTCATATCCGGAACATTCTGAGAGGGAGGAAGAAACAAACCTCCTTGGACATGTTTTTTTCTAAACGGCCTACAGGTGAAAGCGAGAAAAATGTAGCGAAAAAGGCAAAGACCAGTAAGGATATCTAATTTATTTATTTACATTCTCTTTTTTGTTTTTGTACAATAAATATTTGTCATTTATAAATACGTTTTTATTATTCAAAACCAAGTAACAAAAATAACTGGGGTGACATTTTGGGGGTTGGAACAGATTAATGGTAGTCTAATTGTTTTGTATGGGGAAATCTGCATCGATATATGTACGAGTAATTCAAGATACGAGGAAGGTTGCGTAACGAATTAAACTCGTATGTCGAGGTACCACTGTATTTTCAATATATAAAACCAAACAGTTTCGGTTCACACTGAACCTTCATCGGGGTTATATAAAAACATATTAAAACAATATGTTAGTGTATTTATAGGTAATGTAGAAGAGGTAGAGAGAACATCAAATTGGGGGGGGGGGGCGAAGAGGAAGTAGGGGTGAAAGTGGGGTGCTATTTATATATTATTCCGTAATAAGAATGCAGCGGAATTCAACAAGTTTTTCAAAAATTGCTATTAACATGAACATTTCTGTAAACAGAATATGTACAACATTTCTGAAAATCTGTGGTGTGTTTTTTAAGTACTATTTTTTAACAAATTTATCGACTTTTTAACATAATTTCCACCTATATTAAGGCTTATGATAAATGTCAAAAATGTTGCCATTTGACAAAAATTTACCAGAGAATTTAAGTTTTAATTATTGATACATATTTAACTATGGTCCTACTTTCAAGAGATTGAAAAAATACAAAACAAATTTCATAATCAATGAATTTGGCAGCCATCTCTGGTCCGGAGCCCCTAAATACCTGAAAAAAACCCTTGACTCTGTGCAAAAACGGGCGGTCCGTTTGATGGATTTCCCATTCTTAACAAACGGACTGCAATCTTTAGAGCACAGGCGTCAGGTAGGTATGCTGTCCTTGTTCTATCGGTATTACAATGGAAGATGCTCTGAGGAACTAGCGTCATTGATCCCTTCGGCACCGGTGCGTAGTCGGGATACACGCCAAACGCGCGCCCAACATTTGTACACAGTTGACATTTGTCACATGAGAACGGGTCGCTTCTACGATTCGTTCTTAAGTTCAACAGCTCGGCTGTGGAACGAACTGCCGGCCTCTGTGTTTCCTCCCTCCTACAACATGGGACTCTTCAAGACCCATGTTCACTCCTTCCTCTCCACAAAAAGACCCTCCACACAGCATCCCCAAAGATGACATAGGCCCTGAGGGAAATTATTTTCTTCAGGGCCTCCTGTGTGGAGTTAATATAAAAATAAAAAAATAAATAAAAAAAATCAATATATATTATAAAAGTGTACAATGTGCGTGCTGCTAAAACTCTGAAACGAGTCCCGGTACGATCAAGGGAGTTATATGGTGTGGTAGCCTTCTATCCCCCATCCATGAAGAAGGTTCCCGTTTTTACATGAAGGTTGTGCTTTTGAAGATGTAAGGGCTGGGAGTTTCAAATTCTAGACATTTCTAGAACAGTCCAGAACATACAAGAGTATTCGAGAGCATTCCACAACATTCCAGAACATCCCGGAACATTCTGAAATGTTGTGGAATGTTCGGGAATAATCAGGAACGTTCGGGAGCATCCAAGATTATAATGAACTAAAAAAGCGGGATTTCAGACTGTTTCCTGATAAACTTTTAGTAAATTCGTAATCGGGTCAATACCTCGGTATCTCTAAATAGTCTAAAACAAAGTCACTATCCGCGTCTGTCTGTTTGTGCGTTTAGTTCTTCTAAACTATGCAACGGAGTTCGATAGGGTTTCCACTATCATTTAGAGAAGGTTTATATACATAATACATGGGTATTATATTTATAGAAAGTAGAAAAAAGTCGACCAACGCCGGTTACATGTCAGCTAGTATGTAATAAATAAAATGGCATTCCCACATTTCTACGGGTTAATTAAGATTAATTATTTACCATCAATTAGGTGCATATAGAGAGACAACAAAATATTTGCGAATTTCATTTTTATTCTGTTGAACAAAATACAGTTCTAGTAACATAATACATTATGTACCTATTTTATAGTGATCTTTTCTTTATAATATATTAAAATCAATCAGTTCAGATTAACGTCATCTAAAAAAAAAGCTCTAGCAAAGATGCATTCAATCATTTACTAATAAATACAAATTTCAAAAAAATCATGATGTTTCCTCGCAGGGGTAGGCAGAGAGGATAAAGATCCACCCTCTTGTCTACCAAACTCACAATAGCATCATCAACATTCATACATACTTGTCAATTATTCTTATTCATAAAATGACCCAACTCAAATATTTGAGTCACTTGAATGATGTTTAAGGTTAAACGCAACGTTCATCAAAATTATGCTTTTGTTTGCGCCTGTACATACGTAATATGAATAAATAGTTATGTCCATATAAAAATTCAATTCTTTCGAGAAAGGCATAGGAATACAAAATTGTATCAATGATTCAATATTGTATTTGTATGCCTAAATGTTGTCTAAAAATGAAGCCTTGCTTTGACAAAAAATTTTGCCATAATTTTTTTTACTTATTGATTATAAAATACAACAAAATCTCTAGAAATGGAAATAATTTTGTGATATATTCACTTACATTTTTATATAAAATTTTTGTGTATGTACTTTTTATTGATTATATTATTTATTATTATTTTTGTATAAAATAATGAGGTAAGTACACTTATACTTATAACATATTTATCTTTGTACATACTAAGGGTATTCTTAAAAGAATTCATAAACTACACTATAGATGGCGCTAATTCAATTATTTTAGGAAAAAAGTCTTCTTGCAAGTTATTAAAGCATAACAATGTTAAGATGAATTGTTATTTTTTTACATTAACTCCACACAGGAGGCCATGAGGAAAATAATTTCATTTAGGGCCTGTGTCATCTCTGGGGATGCTGTGTGGAGGGCTTTTTTGAGGAGAGGAAGGAGTGAACATGGGTCTTGCAGAGTCTTGAAGAGACCCATGTTGTAGGAGGGAGGAAACACTTAGACCGGCAAGTGAACATATGTTGAGCGTGCGTTAGGTGTGGTTCCCGAGTATGCACAGGAGCCGAATATATTATTTGTTTGCGCTCGTACATATACATTATGAATATGGTTAATTGAAAAGTTTTGTCCGTATAAACACTCAATTCTTTCAAGAGAAGCATTCAAATAGAATATTGGATTGAATCACCAATACAATATTGTATTTGTATGCCTTTCTTGAAAAAAATGAGTTTTTCTATGGACAAAACTATTTATTAGTATTCATATTTATTTATTTAATTAAATTACAAATGGCACAACAATTGCCACTAACATAAATATAAAGTTTAAATATAGAATAACTAAAAAGTTATAGTATAAGTAGAAAAGGTAAGAATTTTTTTTATTAACAATGAAGAATTTTAAAATAATATAATATGACAATAACAATCTCAAATAGAATTATTTGTCGATGATGCCAAACTGTACAAACCGTAAATAACAAAAAATTATCAAATTACAAGTCTAAGTGATCAATGCATAAATTAAGTTGTTAAGCGCCGTTGAGGTGATTTTCTCACGAAAACGGCGCTATACAAATAATCCAATCATTATTATGACTTAAATTGTGTTTGTACGGGAGTAAAACAAATCAATGATCCCAAAGAACAATGTCGGATGTGCAAATTTGTAGTTTTGCAATCGAGCTGTTTAAAGTTTTAGATAATATATTTCTCCAATTAAATAAAAAATATCAGACACTACATATATCTTGATCTCAAAAACAGTAAAAATGCAGAAATTAAACTTTAAACAGCTCTACTGCAAATCTGAAAATTTTTCAAATCCAACATTAAATAATTCATCTTAATATTTTAAAGCATAACGTGCAAAAATGTGGTTTTCCTAAAATAATTAAATTAGCGACATCTATGAAAGAGCAGATTATAAATTATTTTAAGGTTATAATATATTTGTAGGTTATTCACCTTCTAATGAAATTTGTCCTCATTTGGGAACATTTACTTATTTGCGAATTTGAAACCACCCACGACACATGGCCTCAATTTTATTCAGTTACATACAAGATAAAGCACTACAGTTCATCTAGTGACCACTAGATGGTTATCTAAGACTTGGCTTACACTATTTTTTTATTAGTAACCTCCCAAGTTTGAAAGTAGGGAGTCTTGGAATTTTGTAGAGAATATTGTTTATTTTTCATCATTAAAAATAAATTGTTTGTTTTAGTAAAAATAAAAGTATTTTAATATTTTATGTTCACACTCAATATAAAAAAAAATTACTGCTGTAATAATTTATGAGGACAAGAATTTATTTTCCAAACAATGAACGGAAAAAAGTTTGTCACTAAAAAGGTTAACCAACTATTCTAGTACTTATTAATATTGGACAATTTTGTTCAGTGCCATTCAAGACATTTTATATTACAAGTAAATAGTAAACATGAAAATAATTACAATAACATAATTTAAAATATTACAGTATACATTATTACAAATAAATTAAATTAAATAAAATTTAAATTAAATATAAATAGTAAAAAGTGTAGAGTTATCAATTCAAAGACCTTAAAGATCCATAAAAATATATTTTTTAAAATTAAATATTAAATTTGTTATATTGCATTATTATAGTGCATTCTTTTCACTGAGCTCTTCTTGTGTCAAGTGCTCCTGAGACAGTCAATGTCAATTGTCAACTTTTCATCAATACTTCATCCAGACCGTCCAAACAATGCACAATACGCATTCCCAGCTAGCAAATAAATTTAATGAAGCCGTCAAAGGAGCAATATAAAGTATATGAAATCATTAGTGACTATTAATAGTATATTCAAACATTTTTATTAGTGTGCAACTATTGCTAGATACTTGTCAAACACGTTTGTCGTGCCTGGATGAAGTATTAATGAAAATATTGATCGTCTTCGGAGAGCTTTTGAAAGAAATTATGTCAGTACCTGTTTTAGCTAATAAAAACAAAGGGAGATGGCATGGAAGCTTGCCTACTGTCACCGAGCTACGACCAAGCTGCATGCACTATCAAAACAGCGGAAACAATGATAGTCATGCTCTTGGTGTCTAGGTAGAAACAAAGGCGTGAAAAAAAAAAAAGAGTGAACGATGATGGCGATACTTTTGTGCATGCGGTTTCATACAAACAATGGTTCATTGCCCATCTCCCTAGTTTATATTGTATATGGTACTCGCTGTGAGATTTTAACTCAATACGTACAGCATTCGGTCAAAAGTTCCATTAATGGATTGTTTACCACCTCCAGCACAGTTGATACAAGATGGATTTTTTTTCCTTTTCAAATGCATTACTTGCAATTTTTTTTAAATTATAACCACAAATGTGATGCATTTGAGGGGTAATAAATAAATAATACTATCCATAACAGTAATTATTAGTAAAAATAAGTGATAAATTATGTTTGTTTTCATTCATCAAAGAATTGTTTTAAATACTTATCATATCTAAAATTAATACATATTATTTCATGTTTTATAAAACAAAAACTACAGCAACAATAATAATAACACAACATTTGTAAAGCGCAGTTTTGCGTTATTTCACTTCAAGTGCAACACTCTTATGGGACTTGTAAAGGGTTTACAGAAGTAAAGTAACTTGTAACTTGGGAGATGATTCTACAAGTAAAAAATTAAAATAACTTTTGTCGAAATTCCAATGCTTTTTATCCATTCAAAACTCCTTCAAAGATTTTTTCCACACAAGTATTTAAACATTACGTGAAAACTACCTTAAAATGCTTGTTTAAATTTTTTATTTAGGTACTATCATGCAGAATTACCTCCCGGAATTACTGCACTTTACCCCCGGACATCCTGTATAAAATCATTATATTTTAAAATCACACTGTAACTATAAGGGGTGATTATTCATCTGATATAAATATATATTTTAATGTACCCTAAATTCACACAACCATGGTCCAAAATCACAACATATTTTTGATATTTCATTATACATACTTTATAAAATATTTCCTTTTAAAAAAGGTTTTCTTTGATGATATTAAATGTAGAGGGATCGGAAAATGATATTAAAAAGGTTTGCTATATACATACATGTTGAAATATACAAAAAAAAATAACTTTATACTATAGTTGTGTTCAGTGGCGGTTCGTGGTCTTTTTAACAGGGGGTTCAGAAATTCAAGAGAAGATAAACATATCTAATTAAAATTTACTTACTGTTGTCCTTCGTCAAATAGTCGAATACGGCAGCAGTCACACAACTTAAATAAAGTTAGTGGGAGGGGTACCTACATATTTTTGTTTTTAAATCACTTCACTAGACACAAATATTAGATAATGAGAAAAGTTTTATAGGAATTAAATTGTTTAATGTTTTTATAGCACTCAATGTATGTTGCTAATTATTATTGTTTTTTCGAGAAGAATAATTTCGTAGAATATACATATAATAGATATTTAAAACATAAAAAAAAAAAACAAATAAAGGTGGCACGAAATAAATTTACTAAGTCTACTTCAATAGGTAGTAGATTTGCAAATGCCATAAGCAAACGGTTGGAGAAATGCAGAAACAAGAAAACAAAAATATGTACAAAAATGACTACAAAGATAAATACCATAATATAACATAAAAAATAACACTTGCTTCCCTAAAGGTCAAACGTCGGCCGCGAAGTTCTCGGGTTTCTTCGGTTACATTCGTCAATGTTCGGAGGTCACGTGATAACATAACGCGTGTTCGGCGCACACAATTTGTCTTACTTTTGCAAAGAAAGACCAAATTTTGTATATGTCACCGTCATAGGGATCTGTACCGGCTAAAATTCTTTTGTATGAAGAGTTTGGCGCGGATTTCAACTCGCACAAAATTTGGAATATGTATCGTATTTTTCGGTGGCGCGGGTTTTGAAGGCGAAATTTTAATAGCGTGCTATCTATAATGTGCTTATATTATTATAAAACAAGTTTGTTTTATTTTCTCATCTTTTTAATGGGGGTTCGCCGCACAAACGCACTTTAGAGAAAACCGCCACTGGTTGTGTTATCAATTACACAATTATAGTCGATCAAGTATTTCCTTTGATAAATCAAAGAAAGATTTTTTTGCATCTACCTATACCATACAGCAGTCTAATAAAATATAATATATTATATGAAATAAAACATAGATTTGTAGAAGTCGGTAAGAAAAATTAGGTGAATTTAATTTTTCAACACATATGTTTATTGTTGGTTTACCCCATATTTCCCGAATAAAGTTATCAGAAAACCAAATTTACACATAGATAAAGTTTTTTCGTCTAAAGCCAAAAATACCCATTGTTATAATAATAATTATTATTTTAACTTTATTTCATTTTATTTTATTTAATTTTACTTTAATTTTACTTTAATTTTAAATTTATATTTTTAGTTTAAATTTATCTTAATCTTATGTTTTTTTTTTCTTCACCAACATAATATATATTTTCTTCAAATGTATTGGGTATATTTTTTTGTATTATAAAATGGAGGTCTCAGCACGGGTAAGCCACTCAGTGGGGCCAACATTACTGGATTGTACTATGAAATGTAAAATATTGTACCAAAATAAATAAATAATAAAAAATATGTATTGGCATTAAGGGGGGGCTAGGGTTTTAAATTTTTTTTTAAATAAATGCTTAATATGTTAAGAATATTGTGTTCAAATTTCAAGTTGATTGGAGCAAAATTGACGAAGTTACGAGTATTTTTATACCTGTCGGATTTTAACCCCTACCCGACCATACGTATAAGCCGAGCAGAGCAGGAAGCTGAGAGACAAACTAATCAAGGCAGGATTCGTCGTAGACAGGAGCAAAAAGGTGCTTTAGACATCATGGATGATAGCAACATCCTTTATGGACCTGGCATTGATGATTCAGTGTGAGGTAAGCCGATAAAATTTGCTTATAAACGTTTAATACCAGATTTTTTACTGTTCAAAACTTTAAAGCGTTTTTCCCACAACTCACGTTTTCAAAGTCGGTGCCCGTCATAACTTCAAAACTACTGCACCGATCCTTTTGAAATTTTGAAAACTATTTCTGTACATAATTTACGAGGTAACGCTGGAGAGTTTTTTTCAAATTTGTTAATAATTATTATTTTACATTAACAAATTAGCCGATTTTTTTCACTAAAAATAGCGTTTTTCCCTTCAAAGTGTTCCAAAAAAGTGAAAAATTAAAATTTCGAAAAACCCTCTTAGCGTTACCTGGGAAAAATTATTATCTAACGAATGAACTTTAATTTTTTGATTTCAGATGACCCAGCACCGAGTTATGAGGGGCACCGCCATTCTACTTTTTTTTGAGACACGTCCGAATAATTGCTGCCATTGCCGTATTTTTTAATATTTCTCCGTGAAAATTTTATACAACATTCTTAAAATGTCATACTTTACTGTACTATTAGATTTAATAAAGAGATTTTAACTGTGTTGTCACAAAAAATTCACAAAAAAATGCCTTTTTTCGTACGAATTAACCCTAGCCCCCCCTTAACAACCAAGTGAGTTAAGGATAGGTTGATTCATAGAATTTGAACGATTCATCAAATTTCAACATTCATTTTCGGGTTCTGTGAAAGTCCTATTCAAGTTCTGTTATTATATAATTAAAGGTCAGTTACTAGACAGTACTGAAATAATAACAGAACCTGAAAAGAACTTTCACAGAACACGAAAATTAACTTTAAAATTTGAAGAATTGTTCAAATTCTCTGAAACAACCTGTCCTTAGTTTATTTTCTTTTTCTTTTAGTTTGAGTATTATGGAACTACGAGGAGTTTGGTAATTTTCTGAAACTTCTCGCTGTGTCAATACTTTGTTGGCGATATCTTTTATATATAGATCCATAATTTTGTCACAATTTGGCTTATATGCTCTTCCCTCTACCTTTCTGAGGTGAATTTTATTAAGGGCGCCAACAAAAACTTTAAAAATAAGTTTTTCCATGTAAAAACTATAAAATCTGAACACAACTATGGTTCACAATAATGACTGGCTGACTTTTTTATAAATTTTTCAATAATAATGAAAAATACACATGCAATTATAAAAATATTTATAAAATATGTGAAAATGCTAAATTACCTTTCATTTCTGACTAGTGGGAGCACAGAAAAGCTTGTTGTGATAACAGGTAGCCAATAATCGTAGCAGCTGATGAGATAATGTGCGATACGTCACCCACACTGACCATTGATAGTGAACAAATATGGGGGAAAAAAGTGTTCCCAAAACCTCAACAATATCATCAAATCTATGCTTTGTCATTTAATGTATAAACAGTTTACTATATGTGACTCATGTTTCAAACCATCATCGGTATGTTTGTGCGCGTGGGTGCTTGGACCATAGATGTGTGAAATTACAGTACCAACATTTTATGTTTGCTTGCGGTTATGCGAGTTCATATAAACATACTTTTTCCGCCTAAAAAAAGAAAACTGTTATTATTGTTTACTAATTGGGTACCTACCTACCCCTACTTTTTAGATGTTACGTGAACATGTGCACGCACAACTTTATTAAGTAAAAATTCAAGCTAAGTGCCACAATAGATGAGCGGCTAGTAACTGACAATATCGCCAGATCCGTGCAATCGCATCTCAGCAGTTAGCAAATTTCATACAAAATCTCATTCACAACACATTTTGAACTGTCCGCTTGCTGTGGAGTCAGCAGCTGTTGTTACCTTGCTGACGCGATGCTGTTGGCTTACTGTTATCGTTACAGCAAGCCAACAGCATTTATGCTGCCCACAATGGACTGCTTCAAGCTGCTCCTCTATTGCGGTCCTAAGCTCATACAACTTAAAAAATAGAATACACCTCTTTAAGTTCGCCACACGAGCCTGAAACACGTTATACAATACTAACCACAACTAAAATAATATACCCATTCACTAAATAATCCTCAAACACTACACAAGGTATTCGGGGGTAAAGTGCAATAACTTCGAGAGATGATTCTGCATGATAGTAAAGTAACGTAAGTAAACTTACACGATAAATATACATCTTTTATGATTAAACCTTTTACCGTAACACTTTCCAGGCTGTGGATTAGCTTGCGTGAAAAGTATTTACAGCCGCGCCCGGGATGCAGTTCAAGACTCAATGATCGCCCAACTGGCTGGCTTCCTTCAAGTCTACGGAAACTCGCAGTACAAGCGGGTAACTCGCGAATCTATATCACAGAAAGAACCCAAACAAATCTTTTGATCTGAGCATTTCGATTTTTTTTCCATTTCGGCAACTAAAGAGTTAAAAAAAACTTTTTTGGGGCTGGGTCTACACTTTGACACATTTTAAAAAGCTGATTTTAACACTCTAGCCACTGATCTTTTTCAAATTTGACCTAAAAAATTTCATCTTTGGACTCGATTTACAAAAATATTTCAGCTCAAATCAAAAACATTATACCACAAACCGACTCCAAATCTGACGAAGATTCACCAATTTCCGCTTTTTATACGAGTTTCCGGACACCGTATATATAAGTTAAAATGATTCATTATCGTTATATATCATAAGTAAAACAATACATTTTGTAATTTACAGTTCGTTTAATTTATCAAAAAAACTAATGTAACAAAAGTCTAATGATGTTATTTATACAGTATAATCTTCTTGCGTGTGGTATTTTTTGAAGCATTCTGGTAGGCAAAGGGGAACATCGCAGTCAGGACAGTAAAAAACTGTCTCTTTTCTTCCCCTCTTTCCAGTTTTCTTCCTGATGCGTTCTGCGCACACCTTGCATACTCTTGAGCAAACTGCTCTTGCTTTCGATTTAGAAGCTGGAATGCGCTCGGCTATATGACGCCCGAAAAGCCGGTTAGCTTTTCCAGGTAACCTTCGGGACATTGCCAAGTCCATTCCACCATCTTCAGCCAAACTTTCACTTATAGCAATCATACACTCCTCAAAGCCCTTCCTCTTTGAGTTTAATTCGCAACGACTCCGATCTATAAAAAAAAAATTGCATTGAGACATAAGTCATATGAAAAATTGTAATACAAGATGCAAATGAAAGGAGGTAAATAACTTACCTCCCAATTCACTAATTTCATCTTCACAGACATCAAAGTCTGTAACGGAATCATCATCATTGACCAGAACTTCAATTTCTGTTGAATTCAATCGACTGTTTCATTGTTTAGTTATTTTCGTACTAAATGTCTATCACAAACCAAGCATGAGCGGCATCTGAAGCACTTGAACGCTCGTCATTTAAAAAAGGTTGGTTACACAGTACCGATTTTTTGTGTGCGTGCTTTATGAATACCACTCGACTCTAAACATAATATCAAATATGCAAACCGAACACAAACACAATACTGGTTCGGCCGATTAGCCAAAAATATCATCACAAACGGAGTTCACGCTCGGCCAAATAAAGGATAGAAGACGCATAAATTACGGCCAACTGGACAAGAAATGCGCACTATACAGGGTCCGGGCGTGGCTTGAAAAGTGTTAAAATGTCAGAATTTTGAACAAAGTATTTTAACTTTTAAGCATAATGTACAATCACCTCCCGAGGTACTGCACTTTACCCCCAACACCTTGTATATATTATAATGCTCATACAACTATATAATCATTGTACGCTATAACCTCTTTTTTTTGTCATATTCTGTGAAATGACAGAAATTCATCGTCATTGCCAGACTGTGTATCCCATGACGTTTTGGTGAGCCTTGGGGTTAAGATGATTGTGGGTAGGAATGGAGTAAACGATTAGTCCGTTCTCCACATGAGCCAGGGCCTTACAACCCTTACTGGATCTGGAGGAACAGTACCACCTCGTCTTTCCAGTCAGGGTGTGCGACGGGCTGGAATAAGTGTAGCCCCTGTAAAAGAGGAGTTGCTTTCCGATTCTGGAACTCACGTAAAAGGCTGGAAAGGAAATATAATTAATTGTAATTTCAGTTGGCTTTTCAAAATCAATTTTATATAAATTATGCACGGTTGATTTGTTAATGAACATAAAATCAGCAGTCGGTACCAAAAATACAGGGACTGGAGTCAACCGCGCTGACAACTCAACCAAATCCCAATTGGGTACGACCGACATTTATTTTGTATATTAACTGATGTAATGTCATTCAATTACGTCCGCTTGTATGCATGATTGCCCTCAAAAGATAGAATGCATTGTCATCAACGATGAGTCTATCTGCAAAGTTTCAGCTCAATCGGATGTCGGGATGTGGGTTAATTTCCCCTTCCAAGATTTGCATTTATTCATTCATTGATGAAAACAAAAGTGAAAGTCAAATATATGTATTTATAAATATTTTATTTCTTATAATATGAAATTTTGAAAGTATAACAATTGTAAAATGCTTGATTTACCTAAAACTTTAGATCTGTAATAAAAAATGTTTGATAACTTGATAACTTTGCATATAAATTTTTAAATGTAATTCAAATTATTCTATATTATAATATGTAATTAGGTATGTGAAATAAAACCAAAAAATGTAAAAATATATGTATTTATTCTACCCAACCGTTTTACAAAAATAACAATAGGTAACATGAAAAAATAATTAAATAAAATAAAGTTATTTTTAACAAGCACACAAAGAAGACAACCTCGGTAGCGCAATGCTAGGTACATACATATGATATGCATTTGACTTTCAGTCAGTTTACAGATTTGATCCCCCTGCACAGTGAGAGTATTTCATTGACAAAAAAATTCTGCACATTTTATGTTTGGGTTTTATAGGTCTGATTGTAATAATGCTGATTTATTAAAGTTAAAATGTTTTAAAAAATACTTAACAGTTAAATATTATCACATTTTACTTTCTAAAAACATATGAAAAGGCTGCCCAATTAGAGGAATGTTCAACACAACTAATATAAAATCAAATCACTCCCTTCTATGCAGAATTCGAAGGTTATACATAGTATATCAAGGACATAATATATCACAATATAATTATATATATCGCAATATTTACTGCCAATATATAAAAATGATATTTATATATTTATTGCCGATATATAAATAGTGGCCGGAAACTCGTAAACTGGATGTTGACAATTATTTAATAGGCGTCTTTATTGAGATTCCCCGGGTACTGTCAAATCACGTTGTTATATGTTTGGAACTCATTGTCAAAATAACCTTGGTATGGTGGAAACTCCTGATCATTGATGACACTTGACTATTGGTCATTAGAAAAACAACAACTCCGTTCTTGCTGACCAATTATTGACTACTCATGCAGCTAGAGAGGTATTTTTCATCCTTATTTTAACTGTATTTTTAAGGTCCATTTCCATTCAGAAAATAAATATTACTTTTTGATATATGTAGGAAATAATATATCGATATACGTGTGTATCTACAATTTAATCCCTATAATTCAAACAATTAAAAACCGAGCCTGTTCGGTTTGACGAGTGTTCCGATTGCTGGAATCTTTAATGAAAAAGCTGCATTTTTGGAAAATTTGAGAGTTGGAAGTTTTTCGGGACCTTATGGACCGAGGTGCTATTACATATTCGAAAATTTAATTATTTTTAATGGTTAATATCTTGTGGTTTCTACCTACCCACCCAACCCCCCATCACTCGATGGTTCGGATTGCTGGGGGTTCGGTTGATAATGGGTTTTACCGTATTCTGAATAACAACAATATGTCAGGTCATTTCTATGATGATATTTGCTTTCACTCCATCTTTGCATCGCTGTTGATTTCGTGAAATAAAACAATAACTTTGTTTATAACAACGAAATTTGTTTAATTTATTAAGACCGACAAGTTTCACTTAATATAAGCATCATCAGGATACAAATTAAACTTATCAAAATATACATTATGCGTGCTTATGTATAAATATAGAGTGAAACAAAATATACATTATGCATGCTTATATATAAATATAGAGTGAAACAAAATATACATTATGCGTGCTTATATATAAATATAGAGTGAAACAAAATATACATTATGCGTGCTTATATTGTATATAAATATAAAATGGGATAATGCCTGTGACAGACCACGCTGTAATATTCCATTAGGAATGTATTGCGAACGATATGTTGAAATAGGCCAAGCCATGAGAGTAAGCGCATGTGCGTCAGCCCCATAAAGGAACAGTGAGATAGTCATTGATGTATTATATTTAGATGAGACATGAAGTGAAAAAATAGGTTCCGATATTTGAACTCCAACTAACCTCCAACTCTCCCAAAGCTCTAACTAAAACTAAGGAATTCCTGTATACGTGCACCGCTTATAGCGTTCTAATGGTGGAACAAGTTTCGACGAGATATTATTATGCAGTAGTGCCTCTAATTATAGCTCTATAGAGAGATAATTTGTGCATAGTGGAGACCAAGAATCGAAAAGTGAAGAGATGATTAACCTGTTGAAGGCCAGAGCACAAAACAGAAAAATATTATTTCAGCCTTCAGAGAGGCGCCATTCATAAAAATCAAAAGTGGAAGATAAAGTTTTTTTGCCCAAACGATACTGATTTTGTTATTTATACATTTTTCAAAGCATTAAGGTCAAAACAGCATCGCAAATTATTCTAACAAGGATAATATTAGAATGCTTGCATGTTCTCTGGAGACCCATGGCAGTAAATGGTTTAGAGATAATGGTGAAATTTATGAGTTTATGGGAAATATACCCAATACATATTAATAATAATAATAATAATTGGATAACTTGTATGGCACCATATTTGTGAAAAATCACTTCAAGGGCGCTATTGGACACATTTAATTGATTATTAAGAATTTGGTAGACTTTGGTTTTAACGGCTTTATTTATTTTGAGTGCTTCTAAATTATTTATTCTGTTGCCATATTTTTGTGAAGAATATTAGCACAATGCTTTGATTGAAGGTGAGATCTTTATCAATAAGATGATTGGCAAATTCTGAAAAGCGATTTCTGTTACTATGTTCTTTTTAATTTCATGCTGTCCCACTGTTCCTTTATTCTATTGTATATTTTGTCCCACTCATACCTATATATAAGCACACACAATCCGTCTTACTCATAATAGATAATACGGAAGGATAAGAACAGATTAGTAGGAAACGTTACATATAATCGTACTGCTTATACCGGCCGTAATACCGCAGTATTAGTGGCTGACAGATTTTTAAAACGCCTCGGCACGTATTACTATGGTATTAAGTCGGAGATTGCGGACTTTGTTAAAAATCTGCTTGATTTGACAAATATCGATCGGTTGCGCAAATGTAAAAAAGCAGTAATACCCTTTGGCAGCACTATCAGAGTATTTTAAATCAAAATATCGATTTACCAAAGTAATTACGGAACGCATAATCGAACTGGCCAAATTTCAAAACAATTCAAAGCAGACCGGATCAATGACATCGCAAATATCATCTGAAGAAAATTGCAGTTAGCAACTAAACGCGAAATGCAAAAATGACCAAGTTTTTGAGGAAGTGGTGAAAGTCTAAAAAAATTGCATGAATATTATTATGGGTAAATATTTTAACCGGAGCAGTATACGGCCCTCCTCACTGTATAGCTATACCAGCGCTGCAGCAGCATATATATTACAGATTATTAAGACTGTATGTATTTTTTTATAGGTTTAATTTGCACCCCCAATTTAACTTAAGTTTAGAGAAACTGACCGGTCTTATCAAATTAAAGTAAACAAATTTCGTGGTTATAAACAAAGGTATTCTTTTATTACATTAATATGTCACTGCTTTCTACAAAAAAAAACAATTAATTTGGCCCATTCCTTAACTGAACACTCTTGGGGGGATGGTTGTGGTTGGGTTTATAGACAATGACAATATCATTGAACGTGTGAACAACAGCATTGCAGCCGATGTAACGGTAAGTACAGGCCCATCTACATTTGCCCGAGTGCTTCTGATGAATGGAATAAGTGTAGTTTTCAATTATCAATATCTTCTTTCCTCTGTTGTTGGTCCTATAAAAAGCTGAAAATAATCACTGGAATCATTAGTTTTCATATTTACCAAGAACTTATTTTTCCATAGATCAACTATTCTACCGTCATAAACCAAAAGGCAGCTGAAAATTTTCAATGGTCACATTCTGTTGTACTTTTTGTTATAATTATGTCAAACAAGAAAGGACTTGTGTATCAGAATGTGTCCATTGAAAATATTCAGCTGCCTTTTTGCTTACGAAGGAAATATTACGTCACAGGGCATAAAAGGTTAAGAATCGACGGTCTAGAGAGCAGATTATACCAAGTAAATAATAACACATTATCAAACTTAATTCATTTTTATATAGATACCTATTTGGGAACCAAGATAAACAAATGCTAGCTTAAAAAATATTAGTCTAGTATTGTGTTACCAAACACAGTTATTTTAACAGTAATCTATACATATCGTAATGAAGAATATCTGTGGCGGGCAGCGTGGCATTGTTTTATATACAAATCCACAGTTTTATTCCGAGATTGATGAAATTTTGCACACTTTATCTTCAAAATATTAGAAACACTAGATCTCAGGGTCAAAAACTTATCCAACAAGCAACTACAACATACAACAATTGGGCAAAAAAGCTTCCCATATTATGATACTAAACTCTACAATAAAATCCCACTCTCATTCAAAACTCACAACAATATTTTAACATTTAAATCTCAAATAAAAAGCTGCATTCAAAACATAGGGAAATCAGAAATAGATAATATACTGACATTAAATACAAACTGAAACTGAAACAAAACAAAAACAATGTGAAATATTTACAATTATTTCAGAAAAAAAAACTATTTTTAATTAGGTACTTTATATTATCCATACCACAAAATTTTAATAATATGTAAATGAAATCCTCAGCACGGGAGATCCCAGTGAGGATATCACTATATCTATTTGTTACAAAAAAAAGAAGTTCATAAAACATTTATTATTATTATTTTAAAACAAAATGAAAGTGACTGTCTATGTGAGATTTTAAAAACTACCCCATCCCCTTCTCCCTCTCTTTAAGGGTTTTTTTTTTTGCACACTTGAATTTCGAAATGAGAGGAAATTTACTGACTCCATCTGATTTCGAAGAACTCTGTGTAAAACCCGGATTTCAACAAATGATTAGTATACAAAAGAAGTTTCTAAAATCAAAAATAATTTGAGCCACAAATGCAAAATCTTAGCTACACAATTATCAGGACAATCTTATATCGTGCAATGAAAATAAATTGACTAGTGAACAAATGTTATTTAAAACGGTTAATTACCTCATATCTCCAATCCAATACCTTACAAAGCATACCTTTATGCCCAATGTTTGCGAGAACATACATAACACTACACACCTGTGACTTCAAATTGTTTACAGTTAAACGATGCAGTTCATCCGTTACTCTTTATCCATCATGTCCCAAAAAGATTTATATATCACCTTCTGCTAATTTTCATTTATTTGATCGCATTTACGAAATTTTGATTGCTTACAAAATATCAATAGATGTTTGGGCATGTAGAGCAGCGAATAAACGAAGAAAGGAGAATATATAATGCAAATGTGAATGGTAGAACAAGTCAGGGACACCCGAGGAAGACATGGCACGATCAAGTGATTGAGATACTAGAGTAGGGCCATGTCAAAAGTCACAATAATAGAATAGTACGTATGAGATGATGTAATGTGAATGAGAGTGCAAAGAGAGTTGCTTGGCGGTCCATACTCTCTGCCTACGGTGTTATGGTTAGTTAGTTAAATCACAAAACATTTTATTTTTATTTTTAAAGAATGGCAAACATTTCCAGGTTACGATTCCAAATTTAAAAAACTCCTACTACTACCATACCGAGTGAATTAATGGTTTAAGGCTCCATAGTAAGCATTCAAAAAGAAGAATGACGGATGCCGATCGTGAGGGACCGACATTTCAGAAAAATGCATATAAGTCCTTGTGTGTGTACGTGATTGCCACCAAAAGTGGGCAGAACGCATTGTCATTGACAATGAGTCTATATGCCGAGTTTCAGCTCGATCGGATGTCGGGGAGTGGGTTAATTTCCAATTCCATTTCATTGATTAATTTTTTTTTCATTCATTCATTTATTTTTCATTCATTTATTCGTCCACTCAAGAAAACAAAATCGAAATTAAAATAGATGTATTTAAAAACTGATAAAAATTACATCCAGTGATACAAATTTTATTCTCCCATAATCAATAATTCTAAATTATTACTACAAAATAATTCATTAAAAATGGTCAGGAAATTAGACAGGACAAGGACACAATAAGACGACAATTGAATGAAAACCAGAATTTCCAATAAAAAAGTTCATTTTCGGAAATAATATCATTTACAGGTAAAAGCTTTTGGAAGTAGTCTGCGAACAATCGCCCAGTCCCGTGTTACCCAGTAAATGCCCAAGTGGGTGAGTAGCCACGTTTATAAATTAATAATAAGATTTGATTGATTTTGATTGATTTTTTTTGTGAAAAATAACCTCAAGGGCGCGCAGTATGAATAAAATGATTTACCTGTACTGATCAAATGTGGGAACATACATTATGTTAAATGAATGGGGAAGCTAATGATTGCTACAACGACCCTGCCAAAAGGTGGTTTTCCATGGGCAATTTAATGTTGATAATGCGGTAGGTTTCCTTGCTAGTTTCACCTTTGAAATCTGGTCATCGTACAGCACAATTCACAATATCCTCAATGTTTTGTTGAAAGGCAAATAAACATATTATTTTTCCCATTGTACGGCAATTGAAAAGTCT
Organism: Hesperophylax consimilis; assembly: GCF_061612785.1. NCBI lineage: Eukaryota > Metazoa > Arthropoda > Insecta > Trichoptera > Limnephilidae > Hesperophylax > Hesperophylax consimilis. Next base: position 33,600,658 of record NC_142849.1, read on the forward strand.
ACTATATTTGTGAATATAATATGTCAAAGTACTTAAATTGTTATTAGACAACAAGCTAATGGGAAGTGTTTAAAAAGTTTCCAATCATTAATTGGTTTTTTGACATTAGCGCACTTTCTACAAAACACCAAGGATATTTTCATACAAAATTTAAAGAATGAAGTTGACAAAATAATGTTTGTAGTAGAAAGATGGCAATTATTAATTCTGCAGCAAAACAGAAATATTATTTATTTATAATTGCTATTTTATAACACCTAACACTTTCCAAAACATCAAATTTGACTAAGGAGGGAAAAGTAATTAAACATATATTATTCAATTTTTGCCCTTATATAGTGACTAGCAATTATCCCTAAATTATTAATTTGTCACGAAAATAAGATAAGATTGAATTATTCATTCCAATAATCATAATGAGTTAAATCTTGCAATTTGCAAGACATAACCTTTAATTTGAAAACGACACTTTTTTTTATAAATTAGGAAATTTAATGAAACTGTTATTCGGAAACTCAGTAGAAATACACCACTATTTATTATTTAATAATTATGGAAAACTTCACATAACTTTGCACAAAAACCACTAAAATGCAATAAAACGTCGCATATTGACAGTCAACAAAACATTAGACTAGAGCTGGGCATAAGCATAATCGAGATATTGTTTCTTTATCGATTATTATTCGAATCGAAGTGTGGTTATCTCGATTTATTCGATATATAATTAAAATAAGGTAACAAACTTGCATTAGTTCACAGGTGGGTGGTTTATTTATAGTTCACAGGGTTTGTAAGAAAATTTATAGTGAATTTTAATAAAATATCTATTTACTCGGAACATCACCTGGTACAAAAGTGCCGTAAAGAATTATTAGATTATCGACATCTGACAATTCCGCCCAACACTAAAAAGTTTTTTTTTTTTTGCTTTTTCTCACGATTCTTCAAACATAATTTAATGTGATGCACTGATTTAAAAACGGATTCCGTAAGGAACAAAGTTTTACTATAATACATCTATTTTTATTAATTTATTTAAAAATTTATGTATTTTTTTGGATCGACTGAGGATTCAACCTTACTCTCCAGTTAACCACGCTAACAACTCAGCCAAATCTCGATTGTGTAGGGCCGATATTTAATTATAATATTATTTCTGGAATGATGTAATTGTAAAGCTTCACATCTTGACACAGAAATGCCCTAGTGAGATTATGTTTTTTTTTATGTTAAAAAATATTTTTTGAATAAATAAAATTAACTGCTGCAAAGTCATCCCATTTCAGAGAAATGCGTAAATATCCGTGTGTGTGACTTCAGTCCCTGAGGATGAAGGTTCAATCCCCAGTCAAACCAAAAAAACATTTTTTTCTGATAATCATGGCTACGACCCCGTCCAAGAGATGGCGCAACCAGATCCGGTCGGACTTATCCAATCGGGATTTGGCTTAGTTGGTACAGTTTTCGACTTCAGTTCCTGGATAGTAGGGTTCAATCCTCTCTCAAACCGTTTTTTTCTTTCAAATTTAAAAGACATGAATGTACTAAATGTCAAAGATATATTTAAGCAAGTTTCTATTTTTAAAATGAGAAAAAAAATCAGAAATACTTCTGAGAAATGGAAACCAATCTATAACCTTGATTTTAATACAAACCAAATGCAGGAAGTGAGGTGTGGCTGCTATCGTGTTGCCAGAATCCTTCCGACTGCGAACGAAATCAACCAACGAGTGGAAGGTGACCGGAGGCCGCGTGCCGCCTCGCAAATGCTCCACGAGTTTTTAACATTAATAAGTCAATTAACATGACTTTTGATTGTGGTAAAACCCTACTTACGATGAAAGGTTATACCATTGCTTTCCCTATATTTTACCTACATCTATATACATACCTCATTGTATTTACCAAGCCAGACAATGAAAATATTTTATTAAAAAAATACATTTATATTAGCTCCACAGGAGGCCACGAGGGAAATAATTTTCCTCAGAACCTATGTCATCTTTGGGGATGTTGTGTGGAGGTTCTTTTTAAGGTAGGGAAGTTCTAGGAAGGAAGGTATCGGGTGAGTAGGAATCTGGGTTCAGTGTATCTAGGAGTATTGGAGGTATGAATCCATCCCTCCCACTGCAGTGCAAGGCGATGGGTCGAGAGAGTTCTACTGGAGAGGTCAAAAGATAGGTAGACGCATCCGCCGCCAAGACCCAGACAAACCCCAACCCGGGAACCCCTGCTAAGTCACCAAATGTAGCGAACCACTTGGAGCGACCTCCGGCAGATGTGTTGGTTATCCAATAAATTTTTCTTGTAGCGTTGGTACCCATACCAGCTTTCAAATTGTGATATTTATAAATAAAAGCAAAATAAATAATATTATGTGCCAACTAAAGTAAGAGCACAAACTGCCTCCTGTTTTATATTATGTTTTAGTTTTAATATTCTTGTTTTGTCCTGTCCTGCTGTTATTGTTTTTCTAAGTTTTGTCATCACTTTGTATAAATAGTGTATTTAGTGTTATAATATTAGATCTGTATTGGGTAAGGCACACTGTAGGAATTATTTTTAAGAACCACTAATACTGAATTACCATTTTTTTAAGTTTGTTATACGAGTAGTAAAGCTCACTTGAAGTGAAATGACACTAAACTGCGCTATATAAATGCCATTTTATTATTATTAGTATTAAGAGTCGTGGCTCCTTTATCAGGTCTTGTGCCTCATCATGTCATCTTTTCTGATAAAGTACGAAAGTTCCAGTTCAGTGTACAGAGCTGCAAACCTTTGCCATACTTTACTTTTCTGCTCAGGGTCTGGTTATTTCATCGTGCGCTCTTCGACGGTTTATTTTTAGCATTCTCGAACCCGGTGCCAAAAATATGGTCAAGTGGTTTGCCTACAACTTGTCGAAATGATACTCAGGGCCAGATTTCAAGTTGGGGCAATAAATATAAAATAAATTTTAGATTCCAAAAATTCGTTTACATTTTTTACTCCAAATAATGTCAGGAATCACTGGATAAAATAAGTCAAGTAAGTCCTTTAACACCCTGTATATCTAGTTCATTTTACATTTTTTGTTAAGTAGGTAGCTGCCCTTTTTCTCATAACAGTATTATAAGGGTCCATTATTATTATTGTCTTAAAACCTTCTTCTTTTTCAATTGTCTCTCATTTTTTTTACCCTGCCAACCATTACATATTGAGGCATAAAGACCTGTAAAGTACCTAAACTTGCTACCGTTATATCTCCACAGCTGTTTCACACTGAGTTCGTATTTCGACTCAAGAAGATTTAAACTGTGATTCACAACCTACAGCCTATGCACATTGACTGAGCAAACGACGTGTCGCCGTAAGTGGTAGGTAAAAGGCCAAAGTAGTGGAACTGAGGCAACTAAAAGAAATTTTATCTAAATCTTCTAACAATGGACCAAAGTAGCACCCCAATCAGGATGCCATAGTCCTACAGACTCCGTGCAGTGAGGCCCAAAGAATGGATGTGCCTTAAAAAAAAATTTAACTGTGTAATGCAATGTTTTCATCTCATTTGTAAATCTAAAGTTTAATGTTTATCTGTGACAGTCCAGTATATCAACAATAAGACCCGATTCCTGTGGGGCGAGAAAACCTACCACAAGGGCAGGCCCTCCAGGGTTTCAGGGGCGAGGAGTGGTGGCATTGCCCCTCTTACAACGCCATTCGTTGCCTAGCCTCCATCCTCGTGAAGAATGCTCCTCCTCCTCATATTATGTTATATAAACTACAGAAAGTTAACCTTATTTTCGTTTCTGTCGCATATGTGATCCGTCAGAGGCTATCCCCATACATAGTAAGTTAACAAGTTTCACTGAACACAATATACATTGGCCAGCATTGTCAAGGTTAAAAGACAACTCTTGTTTTAAAAATTAATTTTTACGTAGTACTCACTATTGTTATTGTAAAACGGAGACGGTTTATGGATAGTTCCCGTGAGCACTCAGGCCATAGGCCCATTTTGTTATCTCCTATTTTACCTAATTATTTTAACAGTAACCCGGTCCCTTTGATAAAGTTCACGAGGGTTGTCATTGGATATGTAGCTATGTCTCCAAATTCCTTCCCAGATATCTGAGCCTTGTTCCAATCAGGTCAGGACATTGGCACCATAGGTCAATTGGAGTCTCTTCATCCTCTTCACACCTCCTGCATCTATTGGTGATTTCTACTTGCAAAAACTGTAAGTGGCTCCTGAGATGGCAGTGTCCCATTAATAGTCCTACCGGTTAATACTTACCATACTCAGGCTATACAAATACCACCTGAAGTTATAGCCTACTTTGTATTATGCTACGTATAAATGCGACAAAATTTCCACTAGCCAAGCCGCGAATTATGGAAAAGGAACGAAGCAACCGCAAACGGTGCGAAAATTTTGCCGTTTATACGGACCCTTAGACTTCATAAAGTCAGTGTAGTCTAATTTTTTGTGTAAACGGTACGGTTTTATTAAATTATTATTGTTTTCACTTGGCCCAAATCACCGCCAAAATAAAAACAATTTCCAGTGCCATAAGCATAGATTTATCAGCCGTTTAGATAGACGGTAACTATTCAGTACAGCTTACAAAGAACTACTTTTTAAAAACAGTTAAAATAAATATTTTTCTTTTTATTGTCACACTGTTTTAATTTAATTAAGAATCTCATATGTTCATATTGTTTATAAATAGTTCATATTATTACTGATTTCTTTTGGGTATTCAAACGTACTTGTACAGTAAATTGAAACCAAATCAACACATCAAACAATTTTTTTCTTTACATCAGTAGAAAGGTTATTTGGTTTGCCAGGCTTATTGTTGTGCCTATTTTTTAATTTATTGCTAATGGTTCGTCTTGGAATATTATACACTTTTTCTGCTTGTCTCTGAGTAATTTCCTTATTCTTTACTTTTTCGAGGCATTGCATCAATGTTTCTTCTGAGTAATCCATATAACGTCTTGTACCAACTTGCTTTACACGAGTTTTTGGTGTGACTAAAATGAAAAGGCACATCTTTAGGGTCATACACCAAATTTGTTCAGGTAGTAATAATAATAATAATAATATTTTATTCCAGGATGTGGGGAGGTTTGTGCAATCCCACACGTCCCATATAGATATACATTTTTTTTTTGTGCAATAGATATAATAAATTATCAAATAAGGAAAACTATGCAGGGTGTGGTCTTGAGTGCGCTTGGGCACAGCGCTCACTCAGGAGTGGCGCTTGGTGCTGGTAGGCTGCGGTCACCAACGTGTTGGTGGAGGCCATTAGCCGCATCCTGGCTCCAGTGACCCGGTGTCTCATCAGGCCGGCAAATCCATTCAGTCCTAGTTCCGTGAACATTGTCGATGCGCTGCTCTATCTTCGGTATCCAAATATTATTCTACAGGCGTCATTATATTGAATTCGGAGTCGTTCCATCGAGCAAGTTCGGTAGTGACACCATGTCTCACACGTATACAGGCCAGTACAGAATGCGTTGAACAGTATTTTTTTAACGGTATTGCTGCATTTGCAAAATCTGCGGGCAATCATGTTAGAAACTATGCTAAGGCTTCTCCTTTGTCGTTCGATATCGCCATCGTCCGATAGGTTTTCATTAATAATGTGCCCCAAGTATTTCACGTTCGAACATGTATTTATTTTTGCCTCGTTAAGGTATACGGGGAGCATATTACTTGTATCTTGACTTTTTCCGTGGTGGAACGCAATCAATTCCGTCTTCTTCGGGTTGTACATCATATTATGCTGTTTTCCATATTCTTCACAAATGTTTAGGAGTAATCTTAATCCCTTGATCGACGGAGCTAGGAGGATCATGTCGTCCGCGTAGCTTATATGATTCATACATATACTGTTAACACGACAGCCCCTTCTGATGTCCAGGCGACTTGACAACTCGTCCATGTATACATTAAATAGAATGGGGGACATACACCCTCCTTGCCTTACTCCTGACCACAAATATATCGGCTGGGAGTATGTACTTGCCCACCGTACAACATTAATTATTGAAAGACATTCATAGAATGCAGCTCTGGGGATTCTTTGCTTTGTGGTGCAAAAAATCCCGAAATCTGGTGCATAGTTTACCCATTTGCCTTAACCTTCAGTTCATAAGTTCCACATACTTTCAGGTAGTGTATTAAACTAGTCGCAGACAAGAGACACACTTTCCCAATGATAACGAATGGCGAGCGATATGCTGATATAGACCTAGCCCACATTTATTATGGGGTTATTTCTCTCGGCTTTATTCAACACATTCATCGAATGCAACTCTGGAGATTCTTTGCACCATGATGCAAGAATCCCGAAATCTGGTGAAAAGTTTACCCAGTTGTCTTAACCTTCAGGTGGTCGCGCCTTACGGAATCCAGCTGGAGGTCGTGCAGCAGTATTTACCCCTCACTTTAATTTTATTTAATTTTTATAGGACTATATTAACTACATATAACTATATTAATTTTCCATTGAGAGAATATTTTAATTTCATAAAATTATTTAAACCAATAATTTTATTAAATTTAAGCGTAAAGCAACATTAAAGTCCACTTGACTATAAAAATACAAAACTCTTTTCAACTTAGAAACCTTTTATAAAATAGGAACTAAAATTGACGGGTGGAATATATTTTTTGTCAATATTGTAGGAATTTAGACTTAGTTGCAATTTTCACAGGTAACTTGGCGCTGACTATGATTCCTACAGACATGTTTCTGGCATTTGTAACACGTTACTCCTGTCTTGATGTTTTTGTGGGGTCCACAGATATAACAAATAGGTCTGACTTTAGTAAAAGTAGTACCAAGGACAGATGCTACTCTGCACTTTAAAGGAGAGGCGTCTTTAATTTTTGGAAGGTTCCGAAGTGGGACTCTGCTTTTCGAAATGTTCTCCATCCCTATATCGTATCCTAAATAGAAATAAGGTTTTTAGAACACAAAATAAAATAACGTAACAATAGCAAATATAAATGATATCGACTATTTTACAAATAAATTAATAATATAAATATACATTTGAAATATGACTGATATTCTGCAATAAAAAGCAAAAATAATTCATTTAAAAACCAAAGACATCCAAATAGACTTGCCCTAACATGAAATCTGGGTATCATCTTGACAAGCTGAGACGAGGCAAACCACGTGACATATAACATATTTTTGGCACTGAGGTGGTTCGAGAACGCTTTTAATACACTACGACATAAGTCGTACATTAACCGCCGAAGAGCGCAAAATGAAATAACCAGACCCTGTGCAGAAAAGTAAAGTTCGTCAAAATAAGGCAACAGTTTGCAGCGCATTCCATTGTGGGACTTTTCTGAGCAGGATCTGAATATCTATGCTGAATATAAAATGAGTGAGGTGGATAAATCATAACACATTTGTAAAAGTATCTAACTAAATAGTGTAGCAAAATATTCAATTTTGGAAACAAGCCAGAACTTTTATTTACCCAATTTGGGATTTATAGTTAAGTTTTCTACGCAGCCAGCAATTTGCGCACCTTTGTAAAAAGTACTAGTAATTCATAGGCAGATTTTATTTTCGAGGACTAAAGACTAATTAATATTACAGTGTGAGTTGGCTGTATACTTTCAGATTCATTTATTGACAAATTACAGAAAGGGAGACGGTCACGTCACCTCCCCGCTCCGCAAATTTGGTTTGGTCCCTGATGGGCTGGTCTATCGATTTGGATGTGTCTAAGTGACCTGATTGGAATAGCCGGGTACTTCCAAGTTCTCCTCTTTCCGTTCTCCTTCCCCTCCCTGCTTTCTTCAGCCTCACAACTTACCCACACTGGGGATGACATTATAGCCCCACTGACAAAAAGAAAGCAACATAACTAACAATGGCATTACTCATTTATAATAATTACAGATTCCTACTTTACCAAATTGATGGTGAATAATTCATTAATTAAGCTAAGATGAACACTAATTGTAGCATAAAATATTTTTCGGAAGTTTTTCTTAATGGTATAATTTAACCCGGTGGTGCAATTTATACCCATATTGTGGCAGTTTGTTCAAACCCTTTTGTGAATTTGATTACTATGGAATGAAACTCATTAACTCAAGGACAACGCTACTAATTGGTCACTTACATTATTATGTATGGCAATAATAAAATTTAATTTAAATAACAAATAATTAATGAAGTTTGCCTGCCTGAAAAAAGTTTAGATAATAAACACACTTATTGATTTGTACAGTTTTTTGACCTGAAAAAATAAATATCACAGTTGTCCATTAATAATATATAGTGGACCAGTAATGTCCAACCCGTGGTCCGTGGGCTTACTTTTTTCTAGTGAAGAGTCATTCATGAGCGAGCCGCACAATTGAGCTAGTTCTTTTTGATGAGCCGTATACGTTCAACTCCCGGTAAACCATACCACGGCTCGATTGAACGTTACTCTTTCTATCAGGAGATTAAAAAAAAGTATTAATTGTTATTACATACTCACAGACGTGAATGGCTACTGACAGTTCGACATCTGGACTAGGTGATATGCACCTACACCTACCTAGCATCTTATTTTTCTCGTGATATTAGGCGGCAAATCGGTACCAAAAGTCGTAAGGTCATTCATACGCTTACGCTGGGAGCTGGAAGCCGTATCGGGGGAGTCGTATTGGGGAGCAGTATCGGGGGAGCCGTATAGGGCGAGCACGAACACAGTATTCTCATTGCTCAATTGAGCCGTCATTCAATTTAGTGGACTTTTTGAGCCATACGAAAATATTAAGCTGGTACCGTGGCTTCTAGTCATGTCGTAAGTTTTCACGAGACTTTAGTGAATTTATAAAACATAGATTTTCTTATATAAAGACAAAAATTAGCCAATAACTAGAATTACAAGTAATCTTACAATGTTTGAAAAACTCCTGCAATTAAAAGCATAAGATTTTGAACGTCCAATGATGAAGGACTTGGCATCAGAGGAATTGAATCAATGAAAACAAAATTTGTCAACTCAGCCACTAACCGGTCATTAAATAAAGATATTGATACATAGTTGTTTATTGCAACACATTACAAGAAAAATCAATTTATAAATGAAAATGCACAATTTTTAACTTGTCATAATATATTATTTGTATTAAAAGGCTTAATGATTATGAAATGCCACCATCTTGAGAATCGTATTACCTATGGTTAAAAGAGTCGACTTGCATCCAAAATCTTTCTTATTGCATCTCCAACGAAATGTACCGTTTGGACGTGAGGTTCGGTTAGAATATCGATAGCGACCAATGTCAATGACAACTGTACCATTTTTAGACGTCACAAATACTGGACCTGAAAATTTAAAAATAAAATTACTACTCGTTTTGTATGTTAAAGATGTTTGGAAGTTTTTTTTATTTTAAACAGAAACACTTACTTATTCGAATGAGTACCTATTTGCTATTTCTTTATGAAATTAAAGATATTATGAAAATACAATGTTCCACACAAGTCTTCACAATAATCTTCCTGAAGAAATAAAACAAAAATAATAGATTTAGTATAATTCGAGAAAAAAATAAAATCTTTATTAAAAAACTGAACACCGGTTACATCATAGACAAAAAGCAGTACCTAACTTTGTTAATTCAAACCATATTAATATTTATTAATGTTCCAACATCCTAGTACTAAAGATATATTATGTGTAAACTCTACATTATTTTTAACTCCTACACCAAACTCAAGAGCTAGTTCTCTTCATTGGCATAGAAATACTTTAAAAATGTACGTTACACAATTTTTGTATGTCATTATATTATGTTTATTTTTGTAACAATATTATGATTTGAAATAAAAAAAATAATTTATATAAGTGTAAAGGTTACAGCTGATATCTTCTTCACAGACAAAGACATTACTAACCATAGACATGTTGTAGAGATCTCAAAACTGCAAGCAAAAGATACTGTAATTGCCGTACTAACGAAACAGTATGCCACCCGTCACAAATGCTATCTCTAATAGAACTGCAATAAACCATTAAAATACTCTCTTGTGTGATGAGAGAGTGTTTCCATTGCATGGTAAACAATAATAAAAGCCAAGGAATAGCTTTTCATTTATAAATAAAAATTAAGCACCATTAGAGAAAGTGAGATAGCGAATACATAAGTATAAGGACAACCTACTGACAGTAAGTGCAAGCGAGTGAGTGTCTTGTTATCTCAATCACACCCGTAATATAGAAAGAATATAGTATTCAGTGCAACTTTTATGTATGTAAACGCTGCCCGGTCCTATATCTATTTCCCTCGCATACACACATTCTTTGAACGTCTATCTTTGTCATAATATGAATGAACGTTTGAATTAAGAATTCATTCGAAACGTAAATGTGATTGTTATTTTGTCTTAATTTCGTGAGACAATAACGTATCTGTGTGTTTATAAAGTCCTTGTTCGCAGCGCATTCTTGACTCATGTATGCAAACCTTTGGTAAAATTAGGGTAAATTACACTTTGTTTCAACTCAATTATGAAACAACGGTTTACGTCGGGAGAGATGCATTAAAATTCCATTTTTATTCAAAGTTCAAAATTTACCTTATAAAACGATCCTTTTGCCGCCATTTTGAACTATTTTGTGTGGTCAAAGTTTAGTTTCAATCTGAATATGCATAAATTATTAACCCAAACTAAGAACCTATTATGTACATATAAATAGTTATTTTTGTAGTAATTATTGAAACAAAGCATAATTTCCATAATCTGTGACTAAAAGTGCGACGGTTTGTGAAACAATTACCAACATTAGTTATATTATGTTAATGGCGCAATCCTTTATAATTTTAAAACGGCAAGATAGTCAGTAAAATTAGACAAAGATAAGTTTTTACAATCGTTTATTGCGCATATAATACTGACATGTACGTGATGAACATATTTTTACATTCAATTATTGATTCGTCAACAAAATTAATAGAATCAATAATCAATAGACACGAGTAAACAAAATTCAAAGCTGTTTACGAAAAGAAAACCTATTCACTGCAAATCTTTGACCTTTAACGGCGTACATATATTTGACTACTCATTATTTGACGTTTTTCAGGTTTTTGACACTTGGGCAGTCAACAAAACAAATGCATAGATACATTAATTTTTTACCTACTTTATCTTTAGTTTCCATAGTGATGGGTTCAAAAAACTCGTAATCGAAATAATATGATTCTGAATCACCATTTTATAAATAAAATTTCAAATCTTAGATATTAAAATATTACATGTTATTACCAATGACTAAAAAAATACTGGTTATAACTAAGTTCTGATGGTTCTTCTATATTTTATAAAACCTTTGAACGCCTAAACAACTGTTACAAAAAAATCAAAAACCAGCTGAACTTAATAAAAACATTTTTTTAATCTATAGGCTGGGTATTTTAAAATTAGAATAAAAACAAAATGGAGTTCTTCAAATTAAACCTAAAAACGACAAAAACTACAAACGAAACACTGATAATTGATCGATGGCACTTATAATAATTAATTCTCTGATATGAACTACTTATGAGATGACTGCGACGCTACAAATTTATACATTTAATTTGTTTTGATGATGTTCATTAGTATATATGAGTAAAATTTAATCAAATAAATTAAATTAAAACATTTGTTCAAAAAGTATTAATACATGATCATTCGTATTTGTACTTATGTTATCATTGTTTAATTAGTTATTTTTACCATAATTAGTTTTGTAAATGAGTCCGCCACTGTATAAATGAATATTAATATATGAACCCCTGATGAAAAATTCTGTATAGGGTGTTATTAGCTTTCATTTATTACTCAACTATTTAATTGACTAATTAGAATAATCATCCAAAAGGGTTGAAGTGTGCAAACTTCGCACACTCTAAAAAAGATTAGTATTAACTTTCTATTCATTGGTTCAAAATGGATAGTCGTCAAAAAATTCCTTTGAAAATTACTAATATCCCAATCAAAAATGTATTTATTGAACCACCGAGTTTAATCAGCTAATTAGTCGGTTTTAAAGACTACAAACAAAGGGGGAATACGTATTTCCCAACTGGCGCTGTGACAAAATGTTATTGTTTTTCTCTTTGCGTAATGGCCATGGCATTCCTAGCTAGTTTAATAATATCTGAAACTCAAGTTTTTAATTCGGACGCCGGAATAATTTATTTATTTTATATGTTTTCGCTTATATCTGCATCGATAGGTTCAATGACACGTTGGCTGCGCAAAGCATTCGCAAAACCTAAAATCCTTGAAATTCTAAAGCGCTTTGATAAATTTGGGACAATGACTATAAATTCCATCCATGTACGAGGAAATTACATGTTTGTTTGTGTGAATACACTAACACTATTGGCCATGCTTTATCAATTTATAGAAGATATTTTTGATATCGGGATAATTTCTGAGAAACCTTCCTTTTTTTGATTTCGGGAAGGTTGTATTTAAACTTATACCAATTCAACATGTTGGTGATAATAGCTATCGCGCAGCTAGCTTCAATAGAAGTAGGTATTTGTTCGTTATTTAGAATGTCAGAAAGTGTTATAATAAGAACACATCCTTTCTTAAACAAAATCAAAAAATTAAATGAAGATGATTGGAATATTATGACAAATCATGACGGCAATTTGGACAGATTATTGAAATCTTTTCAAAATGTTTCAGATAGTATAAACACAATTAATAACCTGTTTGGCATTGAGGTAATAAAAAACATAGTACTTAAATACAATACATTGAAAAGTTCATATGATACGGTGTATTGCGTATTGAGAAAGTCAATAATATGTTAATACTTTTTAGATGCTAACCATGACAATAAGCTTATTTTTAAATATTGTGGCTACAATTTCAATGACTTCATATACAAAGGTACGTAAAAGAGCTCAAATCAGAATTTTGAGTACAATCTTAACCTTCTCGTAGTATGCTGAATTATATTCAATCAAATCTCACAATTACACTCAGGACCAGACCTACAATATTTTCCATTTGGTAAGATAAGTATGAATGAGCCTTCTTCCAAGAAGACCGATTAAAAAATCGCCAAATAATACGAATCCCTAAAAAATATTCATAAACGTTAAAAATAATTATCACATCGTAACGGCGCCTGCTTTTTTTTTTTTTTTTTTATAGTGAATACCTCACAAGAGTCCCAACTGCTCCCGTCTGGAGCCAGTGAGACTATGGCATCCCCAATTGGGGGATGTTGTGAGGCTGAAGGTAAGTGGGGAAGAGAAAGAGGAAGGTGGGGAAGTACCTGGCTATTCAGATCTAGTCACTAAACACGGCTAAAGCCATTTGGAGCAACGTTTCAATTCTGAATGGTGGTCTTACACCAGGGCGATACTGGTAGTATCTTCCACTCTGGAACGTGCCGCAAATATACTATTTATTATTTTAATTAATTAATTGTGAAATAATACAAATTAATCAAATAAATTTTATTTGCGCACGCCGGGTTCGAACCCGCGACCTTCGGAATGGCAGTCCAATGCGTTACCACTGGACTATGCCGGCCGTCATGAAAATATTTAACAACCTACCTGTACATTTATAGAGCTGACGCAAACTCGATTATTGATTTTGCTAACCTACCCGATACTCAAAGTAATCTCAACTTACATAATTTTTTTTTAGAACATCCGTCGTAATTTTTATTTTCAGGGTCATCCAGCGGATTTAAAAATTCCTATGTGGGTAATTCATGATTTCATTGTGGTTCTGATGACTGCTACCTTAACTGAAGCATTGCAATGCAGTTTTAAAGCATTGCAGATAATAATCACGAAGGCATTGTTATCCAATAATAAAATGGGTAAATTATTTGTGTATAAATGCATAAGTAAGCTGTGTAGGAATTACATTATGAAGCATCCCATACATCTGAAAGAGATTTTTTATATTCCAATTTAACATAATCACCTTTTGTCGGTAACTAACGCACATTTAGGTGTTTATTATGGGAGGGCATTGGCTTACTTGTAAGATACAAATCAAAATCAATGAACAGCTGAAATAGTATACCACACAACATGGGCGCCCGCAGAAAATTTTCTACGGGGGGGGGGGGGGGGGGCAAAATATTTTAATTAGGTAATGTTTTAATGTAGTTTTAATTTACTGTAGCGTATTTGTATGGTGAAAGAACGGACAGGACACTGTAGTCATGAAGGGCATACTATAGCAACCATTTTTTGATTTGATTTATAATAAAAGTAACATTATTTGACTATTTTCAATCAATTCAGGGGGGGAAGTGCCCCCCTTGCCCCCCCCTGCCGGCGCCCATGCCGCACAACCCAAGACAAAAACAACACCCAGCATTTCCTGTGTTTTTTTAAAATTATGTTCGAAAAAAAATCGATTAAATTAAGCAAACTGACATACCTATATGCCGTCATTGAGTTATTGTACTTTATTGAATTTCAGAAAGAAAACTTAGGAAAAAAATTATCTTTTTAAATCGCTGTGTTTAAACTCAGAGGAATGTTCCGATAACTGCGAACGGTTTTTTCCAAATGAATTTATCATTGGTGTATTCGTTTTTGACGTCCCTTGTTTCATACATTATATTTACGATGCAGACTGTTGGGCATGTGAGGCACGATGTATTATTTGGCCCCTAAAATATTGAGAAGATCGATAAGCATAATAAAAGTTGATTTTCAAAAACTTTAATATTCGTGTGAATTGGGTTGAATGAAATAAACTATCTATGTAAACAATTTAATTGTAAATATGTTAATAAAACTATGTATTCATTGTGCAACTCTGGGCAAAGAGTGTATTTTTTAATAAATACAACCCCGTCGTCTCATGAGCCGGTAAGGGTAAAGAAATGTTAAGAAATAGACATAAACAGTAACACCTTGCGCAAAAAAGTCCATCGTGTTATTATAGTTCTACCACTGCCGTCTCTAGATGGCAGTGGTTCTACAGATAGATTTTGATTGAACAGCTCAATTCCATAGATGAAAATAAAAATATATATTTTTCGAATTGTCTTCTTGTCTTTGGTATTTTACGCTGTCAAAATGTCATAATTCAGTTTCTATCGAGTGTTGTTGTGTTTGTAAAGTTTGAATCAGTTTAATTCACATTAGAAATGTGATAAAGTGCACCATTCAAATAAGCAATTAAACATTTGTTATATATGATACTTATTTCCAGTTCCCAATAGCTTATTTTATAAAAAATATTGCTAAAGTTGTGATTTTTTTATTGGTGCGAAATCTTTTGATGTAACGAAATAAATCAAATTCTTGTGTTTCAGTAGTGATTTGTGCTTCAAAACATGCTTTGATGTATTCACTATTTTGCTATAAAGTTGTGTTTCAAAAGTTTTGCAAAGTGGAAGAAATATTGAATATAACAGGTTTGTTTACAATTATTTTAGGGTTAACCTTTCAATGACATCATTTATTTTTACCGATGCTTCATGTTAAAACGTTTAATTTTTTATATCTACCTCCTTGACATATTTTTGTTGACACAATCGCCCATTTACATGTAAATCCCACTGATTTAAAACTCGACCAAATTTTTATTTTCATGTTTAGTTTACTGAGACTGACATTAAAATGATTGACTTAAAACAGTATGTGTAATCCAATATCTTAAATATAATTGTTAAATTGTGTCTTTCTAATCAGTGTACCTACTGTATTATGCATTATTTTAAGGTCTGATAATAATGCCAGAAGTATTTGTAGCAAACAAAACAAAGAGAGTTTCTAAACAACATTTTTCAGTTTTGGAGGCGGGTTTGGGTACCGCCTCCCCTGGAAACATTAATTGGATAACCAACACCTCTGCCATAGGTCACCCCAAGTGGTTCGCTACGTTTAGTGACTTAGCAGGGGTGCCCGTGCCCGGTTTCGTTAGGGGAGGTGGGTTCAGGATGCGCCTACCCACCAGCTGCGTGGCGTGCCAGATCGGGAGAGGCTGGCTTAGGGAGACCCTCTGACCTCTCTAACTGGTCTCTCGACCCATCGCCTTGGGCCGCAGCGAAGGGGTATATTCATTCGTCTGTCACTCCTGGATACACTGATTCCTAGATTCCTACCCACCCCTCGTACCTTTTTCCTTCACAGAACTTCCTTTCCTTCCTTTCCCTAAAAAGACACTCCACACAGTATCCCCAAAGATGACATAGGCCCTGAGGAAAAATATTTTCCTCAGGGCCTCCTGTGTGGGGTTAATGTAAAAAAAAACAAGGCTTCATGCTATTTGTTTTTCTGATGACGCAAAGGGTCTTTTGGTATTCGTGGCTGAAAATTAATCATCCGTCATGCAAATATTAAAAATGCGCTGCGATGATGGATGTAATGTAGCCATATACATCGTTTTATGCAAAAGTTTTTTCAAAAGACAAAGTATCACCAGCCAGATTTGATATGCAATAAATCCAAAGTCTTGTAATCACTGCCTGTAATAACGGTGATGTTATTAACTATAGTAACTAATAAACTGTAATAAAAGTGACGCTACAATGTGCTGTAATCATTGCCTGTAATATATTAATTGTACTTGTTTGGCAGTAATTAACGGGATCCAATTCGGTAATTATTCAGGATCGCTGGCCACGCTCAAAATATATGTATTTTTTTAATAAAACCTTTTGATTCACCTTAATTACTATAAAAGGCAACTACGCTGGTTGCGATAAAGGTGAAATTCCCACTTAACTCCGGCCGGCCGCCTTATGCAAAATAAAATGCATGATTTTATTTGGCGAAGTTAAGGCCCGATTAAAACAAAGGCCAAGACGTGTTATTGCATTGCCTTAACAATTGTCAATTTGTATGCAGACTTTTTTAAGGATGTGTATGAAGCCGATATTCCTGACGAAAACATTCCAAATTTTGAGTCAGATATAAATTTACAACTATCTCAGATTCATGTTGGGATTAAAGACATTGCAGTGTGCATTAAACTACTGGAACCTAAATACAATCGTCGATACCGAAAGTTTTCGAAACGTTAATTCTACACCAAATATGTTCTTATGTAAAATTTAATATTTCATCTCTACAACATGGTTTTGTCTCTGGCTGATCGAATTTAAGGCGAAGCTTAATGCCAAATCACTATTTTGATTAATCTTTATAACGAATTGGTGTACATTATGAATACTACAAAATATGCTTTAGATAAATTAAAGGTTTTCCTATCGCTTCGCTTGAGTAAAATACAAATAAAAATATAAATGCAAAGTAATAAATTTTTTTTTTTTTCAATACAAATCTATGAATGCATAAAGGAAACAACTTAAAAAAAACAGTATTATAGCTAAGATTATCTGTGACACTTTCACTTGATTAACTTTTTTACTTTCTTATAAAATTATTCACAAAATAAGGACCGGTTGTTTCGGAGAATTTGAACAATTCATCAAATTTCAACGTTAATTTGCGAGTTCTGTGAAAGATATTTTCTAGTTCTGTTATTATTTCAGTTCTGTCAAGCAACTAGCCTATAATGATATAATATCAGAACTTGAATAGGACTTTCACAGAACTCGCAAATTAACATTGAAATTTGATGAATTGTTCAAATTCTCCGAAACAACCCGTCCTAAATAAAAACCAGTTTTTTGCTTGAAATCAAACGTTTCTAGACTCCGTTTGTCAAGCGAGTTTAATGCCTATTACCTACGATATTAGGTATACCAAAAATATACACATTTTTGGCTTGTGTCTTCCTCTTAACTAACCTTACACTGTATGAAAACTTCATCTCAAGTGCCCTTGCTAATGGACAATAAGTTGATTTATACGGATTTTAGAAAAGCATTTGATAAGGTTTGCCATAAAATTGTTATAAATAAATTGTCAAAACCATTAATAAGTGGTATATTACTATGCTAGATTAAGAATTATTTAACAAAATGCTTACTATCTGTATATATCAAAGAACACTTGTCTTACGAATTTGAAGCTACTAGCGGCGTGCCTCTGGGTTTGCACCTTGGTCCAATATTATTTATATTATTCATAAACAATGAAATGAAAATATATAAAATCGTAAAAAATATCAATGGCTAGATGTCGCCACTTCCGTTGGCATTTCGCACTTGGACGGGCCCAGGCCACAAACAAATAAGCACAAACTCGACAAACCAAATTTTACACATCTTCGGATCTACCGGATCTGCCCTGATGATGGACACTGCAAAGCTGTCCGAAACGTCGGCTAAAGAAGGAGTTAGCGCAACACGGCATAACACCCCAAAAACAAACAACAAAAAATATCAATGGCTGTTTGTCCCTAAAATCGAATTTTGTAAAATCTGCAGAGTGGTGTAGAATTAGCAAACTCACACTTAATATTAAAAAATGTCTAATCATGAGTTTTTTCAGAATAAAAAACCCTATCAAATATAGTTATACACTGAATAACCATAGTTTATTGTCTGTACATGAAATAAGGGACCCTGGAATAACCTTTGATAATAAATTAACATTTACTAATCACATTAATATCATTACTACTAGTAAAGCAATGAAAATGTTGGGCTTCATCCTAAGAATATCTAAGGATTTAAAAAAACATCCTTACATTCAAAATACTTTATACACCTCTTGTTAGAAGCCACTTAGGATACAACTCCTCCATATGGAACCTGTCCTACAACAGCCATATAAATTCCATTGAGAGGATCCAATGAAAATTTCTCCGACCAATTAATTTAAAATTAGGAATTCCTGCGGATGACATTAATTATGTTTTTCTATTACAAACATTGCGACTCTTATTGTTAAAGATAGACAAATGCTTAATGATTTAATTTTTTTATTTAATATAAACAGTAACGAAGTGGTTTGACTCCCCTGAACTAGTCACGCTGATAAATTATCATGTACCTAGTAGACCAACTCGACTCATATCGCCATATTATTGTAACAATACTGCTATGAATGCAGAACAAAATTCTTAATTTATATATTCTGCATAGATTAGGAAATTAATAAGTACATTGATATCAATGATGAAGGAAGTATGTTATCATATAAAAGATGTAAAAAAAAATATTTTTTACGTATCCAAGAATCAAAAGATAAGTAATTAAGAATACCATATTTACTAACTTTATTTTATTATGGTGATAATTAAATCACCGTAACCTTTTTTATTTGGAAAACAATGTTTTATAATATTGTTGGTTTATAGATGAACATGTGTAATTTACCTGAGAAATTAATTATATATTTCATTACTATACTAACACGTTATACCCAGAGGAGGTGGTGTCCTGATAGCGGTTTGCAAACATATTACTTTTAAAGTACCTAAAATCAAAAATACTGATGTGGAACAAATGTTCGTATTGCTAAGTGGTGATTTTAAGAAAACTATTATTGGAACTGTTTATATCCCTCCCAATGCCAATATATCAATCTATAAAAAAACACTTTGAAGATGTTGAGTTAGTAAAAACAAAATACCCAAATCATAAAATAATTATTTGCTGTGATTATAACCTACCTACTTGCAATTTCAACGTTTAAGACTGTAATTTTTATTCAATACCAGCAACCGCCTGTGAACGAATAATTCAAGATATGTCTTTACTTTTTAATTTAACCCAATTTAACCATGTACGTAATATTAATAATCGTGTTCTTGATCTAGTTTTGTCAAATGAGAGCAACGTAATTATTAATGAATCATTAGAGTCTATTCTTCCGATAGACAACCACCATCCCCCACTAGCAATACTTATCCCCTGTTCTATAGAAAGCAATCAAAATATTTCAACTCCTACGTTTAACTTTAGGGACATAAACGATCGTCTCCACAAAGAAAATTGGTCATTTCTCAAAGGAGGCGATATTAATCAAAATATTGAATCATTTTATTATTTGCTGGATAAAATTATTTCACATCTCATCCCACTCATTCATTTTAAAGAATCGAAATATCCGAGATGGTTCAATAAAGAACTTGTTCAATTAACTGCCTTTAAAAAAGTTTTACATAAGAAATATAAAGAAGACAGGTCTTCTTCAAATTATATTGAAGATTGCAAAATCTTATCAAAAATATGCTAAAATTCTTTTATTAATAATGTTGGAACTTCAATAAATCATAATGTAAATTAATAATTGGAACTATGCAAAATCAATGAAAAATAACAACTTCGGTATACCCGCCAACTTGGAATATGCAGGTAAAAAGGCCAAAGACACTCAAAGTATTGCTGACCTTTTTGCTGATTTTTTTAAAAGCGTTTATGAATAACACCAGTTTATGAAATACACCAGTTTCTGCTAGTACAGCATCAAATTTTACCACTGATCATAATCTTAATTTATCTTTTACCCACATAGAATATAATGATATATTGACTGAACTAAAATTACTGGATCAAAGCAAAAGTGGTGGACTAGAAAAAATACCTCTTGTATTTTTGAATAATTGAGCTACCAATCTGGCGTATCCTTTATATTTGCTGTTTAATCAGTCTTTACGAACAGGATATTTTCCTACTAAATGGAAATTCAGCTTCCTTATGACTATTTTTAAAAAAGGCAATAAACACGAGGTGATTAAGTACAGACCGGTGTGCCTTTTATCAACAATTCCTAAAGTTTTTGAAAAAATTCTTAAAAAAATTATTTTCCGATTAAACCACGTCATTTCTCCTAAACAACGTGGTTTCTCTACTGGAAAATCTACCCTTACTAACTTGTTAATGTATCAAAACTATATATCTGATTCCATGTCTAGTAAATGTCAAGTTGACTTTATTTATACCGATTTTAGCAAGGCGTTCGATAATGTTAATCATGAGTTATTGCTGAATAAACTGCATAAATTCGGTATAGGTGGTTCACTATATAAGTGGTTTAATAGTTGTTACTTGATCAACATATTACTGGCTGTTAAAATTGATAGTACATTTTCATGCAAATTCACTGCTACGAGTGATGTTCCCCAGGGGTCACACTTATGTCCAATCCTGTTTTTATTATTTGTTAATGATGTGTCATATATTTTTAATGATGTTCAATTATTAATATTTGCAGACCACCTGAAATTATTCAAAGCAATCAGCAACATTAACGATTGCCATATATTGTCAAATAACTTGTTGAGATTTATTATATGGTGTCGTGATAACCACATGCAACTTAACAGGTTCGCTGCCGCCTATGCACAATATAACTGATCCTAGGTGCCAATTTTTTTTTTTTTGTTTTTAAATATACTTACAAGAATAATAAATCGTTGCAAAAGTTTATTTTTCAGTGGTAATGTAAAAAAAAACAAAAAAAAATCACTTAGCAAGTGCCGGCGGTTTCCTCCGTTTAGTCGCACTCTTTTTACTTTCTTCTTTTTATTTTGATAAAAAAAGCAAACAAAAATAGACAATTTTTTTTTTGTCTTTTGTACAAATAATAACTAAAATACAAGTAGCAAGTCAAATAAGATAATATTTATAAAATTTGGTGGTACTCATTGAAGCACTCAAGTTCATTTTCTAACTCCCTCTCAATGTCTTCAACTTGCAGAGATTTACATAAGGGACGAGACTTTTTAGGACGAGATGGTCCAGCATCATCACTCATTATGACAATAAGAAGAATTTGACACAAAAAAATTAAAAAACACAAACTTATCGTGTACTTTTTTCAATGGCCCTTTACAACAATAACCTAATTTTTTCTTGAAAACCAATTGCTGTAAAATGTTGGTACAATCGTCAACAACAACGCCAGCTACAGAAACAACCATTCGCCGCGAGTGCCGGCAGGAAACTGATGTTTGTGCAGACATACTACTCATGGCTCCGGCCGGAGCCGCCGGCACCCAGTGCCAGACGCTGAATGGCTCCGACCGGAGTCGCCGGCAGCGAACCTGTTAACATAAGCAAATGTCAAATTATGAGGTTTTATCGTATAAAGAATCCAATATTTTTTGATTATTCCATTAACAATATGTCGTTAGTATCTGTCTCGGAAATTAATGACTTAGGTATTTGGTTTGACACGAAACTCAACTTTATCAAGCATTTAGAATTAGTAACCAATAAAGCTTTGAAAATGTTGGGATTTATTTTAAGGGTATCTAGTGATTTCAATAATGTCAATACTGTAAAAACATTATATATGTCACTAGTAAGGAGTCATATAGAATACAATTCCACGGTTTGGTCCCCAAATTATGAGGTTCATTCACATGCGATTGAAAGAATCCAAAATAAGTTTTTAAGATGTGTAAATTTTAAAATGGGCATTCCTAGAGAATGCCTAAATTACGAAAACGTACTTTGTTCATTAAATTTAGTAAAATTATCTGATCGTAGAATCATTTCCGATTTAACCTGTTTGTATAAAATCATTAATTCAATGTTTGATATCCCTAATTTAGTATATGTAATCTCTTTTCATACTCCAAGCAGGTCAGTAACAAGATAGTACGTACCATATTATTGTAGCAATTCCATATCAACGTCCCAATATTAAACTCCTTTGCGACGGATTCAACAGCTAGGAAACAAAGACTGGTCAGTAGCCGAGTTGACATCGCGCTTGGGTCTCACTCGGGCGTAGTGTGTTCAATTCCTCGGCTGGCTAAGTCCTCCATCACAACACAAGCAACATTTTCAGCTTACTGTGGTAGTAGTAGGAGATTTTCAAATATTGTCAGGTTATTCGTAACCCGGGAACGTTTGTCTTTCTTTTTTAAAAAAAAAAAAATTACTAATACTAAGTATTTAGTACATCAATTTCAACATATAAGCATACCTTATTGAAGTTTTTTTCATCAAGTAGGGGAATATTTTGATAAAGCTACTTAAATTGATAAAGCTACTTAAACACATTAACAGAATTTTGTCGGCTGAAAGAAATTTTTATTATTATATGTTGTACCTACATACTGTGTGGATCAAATCCGACAATATTTTTATTTTTATACATTTTTGTGCATGTGTTTTAAACAGTCATTTCCTGCACTATTTACAACTATAATTTCATAAATATTGTTATATATGTATGTAAAAGCCTTAATAGGCATAAAATAAATAAATAATGCATGTACATTGGTTTATTTGGGATAAGAATATATGCAGAATTCGAGGATACCCGAGGAAGACATGGCACGATCAAGTGAATCAGATATTCGAGTCAGGCCATGTCAAATGTCAGAATAATAGAAGAGTATGTATGAGACGATGTATGAATGTGAATGAGGCAAGAAGTGTGTGCCAAGACTGAGTTGTTTGGCGGTCGGTCCTCTCTGCCTACCCCTGCGGTAAAACGGCATGATGGTTAGTTAGTTAATACATTTTTAACAGATATTTTACATTTATTTTCTTTGCAATTGAAGATATTTACTTCAGAGTATAGTGAATTTATGTTAATTGCGCATGTTGTACCTTATGCTTTTAAATAAATAAATAAACAACCAATTAATCATTTCTGTCTATAACGAATCTTGCTATTCAATAAATCGTACGACATTGTGGTTTCCGTGCAATTAATTTATTATTTGTGTACAAGTGATTCAGGCTATTATTTTTAGATCAGAATGCTCAAGGATTACTGAAAACAAATATGAACTTAAAAACTCTTCAAATCAATATTTTTTTTTTTAATGGTTTTCCAAAGTTGTAGACATGTCTTTGAACAAATTTGAAGAGTATCGCATTTATGTCAACTTTTCCTTTTAATTATCCTTTTTATTATGTTTGGTTAATCTAAATCTTCTAATATCACATATCTAATTTGTTTTAATTTTCTGTTTATATCTCTCTCCTTCCACATCACCGTTTTCCCTAACTTAGGAGGCTCCGTAGTCTAAGTTGGTTTGTACATTTTCCCTAACTTAGGAGGCTCCGTAGTCTAAGTTGGTTTGTACATTTTCCCTAACTTAGGAGGTTCCGTAGTCTAAGTCGGTTTGTACATTTTCCATAACTTAGGAGGCTCCGTAGTCTAAGTTGATTTGTACATTTGTCACTCTTATTTGGTTTCTTTCACTCTTTTCTTTATGATTCAATAATATATGATCATTTGGTTTAAACTTAACTTTAAAACTCACCCTCTACTTCACTGTGGTTATGTAAACCCTTATATATTCTGCGACATATGCTTATATGTACCAATAAAACATTGTGCCGATATGTATCAATAAAACATTGTACCGATATGTATCAATAAAACATTGTACCGATATGTACCAATAAAACATTGTGCCGATATGTACCATTAAAACAAAAAGTTTATAATAAATATTTTTCAAATATGTTTGTCAAGTCTTTTATTTATCAATGTTGTGTTTCCACACTACCACTGTATTTAGTTGTTATTTTTATAATATTGTTCAATTCTCTTATGGAGAGAATACATAGGCTGGGCAATGAACTAATAGATGTCGCTGTATTTTCGATTTAAATTTAGACACATTCAAAGCCTTTTTAAGAGTATGTAATCTTAAAATGCTAAAGTATTCAAGTATTCTTTTAAAAAATATATTTTTTATTACTTGCATATAAAATTCAAGGGTTCTTTAAAGTTATTGTGATAATAACTTCACAAGTGTATTGTATTTTATGTTTTATTTTTTAAATCTTTTTTTTTAAATTTATGTTACCGTTGTTTTCAATTTAATTTATAATCGTTATGTAAAAGCCCAGCGGGCGTTAATAAATAAATAAAATAATGATATTTATGGAAGCCTTATGTGATAATGCAAAAGTTTGTGGAGAAGAGAATAAATAAAGTGATGAAAGAGTATTAATTACTCACATCGTGTGAAGGTACGCATTTATTTAATTGCTTTTAGAGTTGTCAGCTAATTTCTTTGTTTTGAACTGAAAAGTACTATCCATTGAATAAAAAATAACCTATTGTTTGTGTTCAGTTTCTATACGGTTTACTCTTTTCAGGTTTTTCTGATGACAGTGATGCAGATCCTATTTATGAACCAAGTGAACAAAGCACCGGTATCTGCGATGAAGAATTTGGCAATGAGCCAAAACAAATTGCAAATTATCAGACGACCGGACCAGAAAGTATCTCCAAAATATTATTGGATATTGAATATATGGTAGTGATCCTTTGCTGTTTGCCACCAGTCTAGTTATTAATCCTTCCGATAAGAAGAAATGTGAAACATGCGAAACATAACAGAATGTTGAGAAATACGGGAAAGTCATACATTACAACATTGGGTAAATAAGTTCCTGATAGAAAGATGGAAGCGTTAAAATCATAAAATCAAGAGAATTGTAAACTTCCCGTTTAATACCGTATCGCTGAAGAAAAGACACAGAACACAGAATCCGTTTGAGAAAAGGCTTTATTCCTTTACATAGAAATTAATCATCACCGGTAAAGATATTTTGATTTTCGAAAAATGTTTTCTCAAAACTTTGGGAGAAAAATCGTCCGTTGTAAAAACTGTTATAGAGAAGAAGAAAAAATCTGGACTAATTTTAAGGCCCTCAAACAATTGAAAAATCACTCATAAAATAGACGAAATCTTAAAGAATAAATCACTCTGCAAAAAGAGTTTGCTGAACTTAAAAATATTTGCTCGGAGAGCATATTATTTATGATAAAAAATATTTTAAAAATTTGTAAATCTGACCCATTTTCAATGTTTATACATTTTGCAATGCTTGCCAACTCGTATATTAATAGGCACTGTCATTTTGTAAAAGACAATAAAATTGTGGATTTTTAATTTGTGCGCACAAGATTTAGCAAAGGATGTTGCTATATTATATGGGAAGAGGCAATACGTGGGGGCAGGAGTTCAAGGCTGCAGTTTAGCAGACAGGATTGTATATTTATCTTTATCCTTTAAACTTATCACGCCCTTGAGGTGATTTTTCACAAAATAAGGCGCTATATAAATTAGCCAAATATTATTATTACATATTATTATCGCTAGAGTAAAAGTGCTAATATTCTTCTCCGATACTTGCGGAGGTCTAAATAAGAATAACGCTGTAGCAATGTTTATTTTTTTATTATTATTAAGTTATATCCTCTACCGCCTATTGAGTACCACCCCGGTAATAGACCACCATTTGAAATGGCTTTGGCCGTGTTTGGTGACCAGATCTGAATAGCCCGGCATTTCCCCACCTTTCTCTCCTCATCTCTTTCTCCTCCCCGCAAACTTCAGCCTCACAACATACCCCAATTGGGGATGCCATAGTCTCACTGGCTCCAGACGTTTGGGAGCAATTTGGACTCTTGTGCGGTATTCACATTAAAAAAAAAGAAAAAAGATCATGTTGTGGTGCACTCTAATATACAATCTTAAACATAATATATACATACATCGATTGTGATGCGCTTTAATATACAATCTTAAACATAACATATACGTACATTAATTGTGGTGCACTCTAATATACAATCTTAAACATAATATATATAGGTATATATAATAATAAATATTTTCTCACATCATTTAAAAATTTAATAATATTTTCAGTGTTGAATTTTCACTGTAGAAATATTACTCTAGTTATGAAAATTCAATACAGTGGGACCTCTCACAACGAGCATAATTTGTTCCAGAATATTGCTTGTTATGTGAAACACTCGTTAAGCGAAACTATTTTCCACATACAGTGGTGCCTCACACAACGAACTTAATTCGTTCCAGGAGCAAGTTCGTTATGCGAAAAGTTCGTTATGTGAAACGCGTTTTCCCATAACAATACATGTTAAAAAAAATAATTCGTTCTGTAGCATAAAATATGGTAAGATGACATAAAAAAAGATAAATTTTTTGTTATTATTTTTATTTAGATACATCTAAAAACATAATGAAAAAAACACACATTTTTTAATTTTAAGAAATAATCGAATCTTGCACATCTTCATCCATTTTCCGCCGATGGTGCAGTGAAAAACCTGTCCAAAGTCGTTTGTTTCTCTCTTTTCTTCAACATCTGCCGGAAATAACGGACAAGAGTATCGGAGTACAGGTCGTTGATCCTGTTTGCTTCAGCGGAATACGGATAGTGGGCATTGGTAAACTCCTGAACTGCTTTCCATTTGACCAGGATGTTCTTGATGTCAGCAGTTGGAATTGGTTGATTGTTTGATTGTTGCTCATATCATATATCATATAAAAAAAATGTTGAGTTTATCTTAAAAGGACGACTGCCGTGATACGTGTGCGATTTAATTCGTAATGAAGAACGATTGCTGCGATACGTGCGTAAGTTAAGCGTACTACGCAGTGACTAACGAGTCTAACGACTGCCTGCGCGGGAGGATGCAATTAATCGGCAGTGATCGTAGAAGATCGGGCGACTTCGTTGTGTGAAGCGAAGATCGTTGTGTGAATCGAAGTTCGTTGTATGAATCGTGAAATGAACGAAAAGGAATATTATATATTATATTCGTTGTGTGCAGCATTCGCTGTGCGAGGCGTTCGTTGTGTGAGGCACCACTGTATAAATCAATGTATAATATGAAAATGCTTTCCTTGCCAAAAAAATACTTAACCCTTAGAGCACTCGACTGATGCCATAGAGGCGGCATGCGTGGTTTGCCGTATTACTCGAGTGCCTGCCGACAATGGCCGCAAGAAAGTAAAGTCTTATATATCTTAAATATATTGTTTTTTTTTAGTTTTCCATATAATTTAACCGAAATCATATTAGTACAGTTAAATAGTTTTATGTTACGGAATTTGATCCAGAAACTAGTCATTAAAATCCAATATATCGTTTTAGTATCAGAGTGATTCTACACTTAAATATATACAATATATATCTGTGAAAGAATTAGTTGTATGTAAAGTCGTACATACTGCTGTATGGTGGGTTTAATAATTCTCGCACATTCTAATGCATAAATTCAAGCGTAAGTCAACATGTGTACAATCCGCTTGAATCATTTTTGACAGCTGTAGCGCAAAATGAACAAAACGAAAAAGATTCAAGTTTTGTAATTCTAGATGCGGCATTTTGCTGCCGTGACAAGTTGGTGCATGTAGATGCGCTCCGTTCATTTTGTTCGCCGTATTGATTCTGCTGTCAGTAGTTCTGTGTTACCGCAAGCAAATTATTTGTCAATCAATTAGTACGAGAATAATATTAATTAATATTTATAGGTACACGATTTGGACGACGCTCTGCTACTCTCCATACAGAAGATCGACTTATAAATAAATTGCACATTCTACGTTCTGGAACTAAGAAGGACTGTGCAGTGTGTTCGAATAGAAAAATTCAGGGTGGAAGAAAAGAAACACGATTGCATTGCGAAACCTGCGAAAGTAAACCTGGACTTCATATTGGGGATTGTTATGTAAAATATCATACTATGAAAAAATACAAGTAATAAATTGTTGTGTCCATTTTATATTTTACATACCTGTTTAACCAAAAAATAATAAAACAAAAAAAGTTTTTTTATTTTTATAAATTTTTGTATTTCAATTCAAATGATTTATTTTTCTTAACAAATGCTTTTGCTTTGGCGGTATGCACATAACAAAAATCTTTCGATTGCAAAGGGTTAATTTTATTTTTCTTTTTAAGGTTTATTCAAAATAAAATTACAAAATTATACATTTTTAAAGAGCATAACAACCTGGAATGCGATTTCGATTTGCAAAAAACACAAAAAATATTTTATTTTTTTACTAGAAAGCTGTATAGAGACATTTATTTTTGCCGATGCTTCAAAATTTGGTAAAAATGTGACACAGTATTATTATTGAATAAATTTGTAGAACGCATAGCCACCACCTTATTAGGGTGATACTTCTCAATGTACTATTCAAAAGTTTCCCATGCTTTCAGCATTTCTTTTATTGCTTCTGAAGATTGTTGCTCTGCTACTTCCTTCTCCTCCACTAACAAACCCTCCTCCATAACTTGAAACACAATGCAACTCCATAAGCTCTTTGTGGTCAGCTCTTGACTGTGCTCTTACACATGCTCATCAATATCATTGTCATCCACCTCCAGTCCCATGGTATTGGCCAAAGACACAATCTCGTTGACTGTAGACTCCACAGGAACTGTTTCGAACCCCTCAAAATCACATTCGACAACGCTCTCTGGCCAAAGCTTCTTCCAATCAGAAGTGAGGGTCCTCTTGGTAACCTCTTTATACGCCTTATCAATGAGTCTCGTAGCGTTTCTTATAGTTAGAAATAACCTGCTGGTCCATAGGCTGCAGTAACGGAATGGTGTTGCATCTATCTTCTTAATTTTGTTGTGGTTCTTGAGGATAGTGCAAATCATTGACCGATCGAATGTGCTCGCTAGATCAGCCACGCTCATACCTCATTCTCTCTTTTAAGGGAGCATTATTTTCGCAAAATGTTGTGCTCGTTATGCAAATTACTTGTTAAGAGAGGTGCTCGTTATGAGAGGTTCCACTTTACTTGAATTATTGATGATATAATAAGTTTTTCTCCTCTCTACCAAGCCCATATTGAAAGAATTAATAAAATTTTAAACATAAAAATTATAAAGTGAACTTACTCTTTTCAAATTACACCAAATCTATCAAATTTCACAACTCAACTCCCTTCATGTACAACTTTAATGTTCGATCGAATCTTGTTATTTAAAATTCTGAATAATGGCCTGGACTCGCCATAGATCACCAATTTAATCAATATTTTATTTGCCCACAAGTAGAACCAAATTCCCCAATTCCCCGTTTATGTACGCAATATAACATAAAATTTGCAATACAGACATTCTTTACAATAACCTTAAGAAATATTGAACAGAAGTAACACGTAGACTGTAAATTAATGCATAAGTATGGAATGTATCCGGAGCATCTCCTATCCTTATTCTATATTTCTCTTCCCATCCCTCTCATATTCGTTTTATTAAATTATATATGACACAGCTGCAGGCTTATTTATAGATTTAAAAAAGGCTTTTGATACGGTTGACCATGGGATACTACTAAAGAAGCTAGAACACCTAGGCATAGTAGGCACTCCCCTGAAGTTACTGTGTAGCTACCTCTCTAACCGACACTGTCAGACCTTTGTTGGAAAAGGGACAAGCAGCATGGGAACGATAAAATGTGGCGTGCCTCAGGGCTCCGTACTTGGACCATTACTATTTTTAATATATATAAATGATATTGCTAAATGGGGACTTAAGGGTACAATACAACTCTATGCAGATGACACAGTGATTCTTTATCACAATAATGATTTAAACGAACTTGAAAAGGAAATGGAAAGGGATGTAGCCTGCCTGGCAAACTGGCTGCGATTAAACAAACTTAGCCTAAACATAAAAAAAACACATTACATACTGTTTGCAAATAAAAAAATGTAAGTCTTAATATAAGTCTTGATAATAACCGACTTGAAAGGGCTGATGTTACAAAATATCTTGGCCTTTTCATTGATTCACAACTCACATGGAATCACCAATTTAAACATGTTCTATCCAAAATTACTCCTATAACTGGTGTTTTATATAGACTTCGCGGGTTACTTCCTCCCTCTCTATTAAAATCGATTTACCATGCTATGATTCACTCACATCTAATATATCTCGCCGGAATCTGGGGATTTGCTACAAAAAAAATGATTTCAGAAGTCCAAGTCGTCCAAAATAGAGCCCTGCGAAATATTTTCAGTTTACCTTGGGACACACATGTCAAAGACATCTACAGAAACACCCAAATACTTCCTTTTAATACCATTCCCACTTTTGAAATAACGAAAACTATATTACAAGTAATTCAACACTCGGCACATTCCAACACTACACTCTATTACAATTACGACGTACACCAACACAACACAAGAAATCACAACAAACTACATATACCAAAAATCAAATCAACAAAATTTGGACTAAGATCCCTAGAATACATAGCTCACACAAAATATAATCAACTACCCAACGAGATCAAATGTGCAAGTCAATGTAAAAAGACCCAAACTAACATGCTCAAACTTCATCTTATTAATGACTATCTGAAATAATAATGTTGTGTATGTCCCATCATATATGTCCATTTAATACAAACAGATATATGTTTCATGTAATGCGTATCATTCCCGCAATGAGTTTATTAACTCCTGGGAGTACAATGCTTTATATAATATACTATATTCTGTATTGTATACTTTTAATAAATAAATAAAAAAAAATAAAAAAATATTTGTATTAAATTCGTTTTAAGAAACGAGAAACTCCATCTTTAAGCAACTTTCGCTATAAAAAACATTAGTATTCTATGTAAAAGCTTTGTTTCTTACAAATATATAAATAAATAAAAGATGTCATGATAAAAAATTGTTTCCTAAAAAAAACACGCTGTGATTTTATTTATCTTAATCTTATCTTTTATTGTCATATGCAGATCTGGCATCTCTAACTTACGATATATTTAAGATATTTACAAATATCAATGTGTTAAATTCTAATTTTCCAAGGCATTCAAATGTTAAGCTTTGTAATAGTGGTTTGTGGAAATACAATATCATGGATTTAAATAATGATATGGTGATACAATATCTATGCTTGAAATAATGGTATAAGAAGATATAATATCTTGGCTTGAAGTAATGGTTTATGGAGATATATCTTGCCTGGAAATAATGATAATAATGATTATGAATATATTATAGTGTGACTTGGTTTATGGAGATCAATTGGTTTGGCTTGAAATAATGGTTTATGGCATTGATGTATCATATGTGTCATCGTTAATCAATGTTTTATGGAGATAGATATAATGTTTTGTCTTAAAATAATGCTTTATGGAGATATAATGGTTTGGCTTTAAATAATGGTTTATGGCATTGATGTATCATACATGTCATCGTTGATCAATGTTTTATGGAGATATAATGTTTTGTCTTAAAATAATGGTTTATGGAGATATAATGGTTTGTCTTAAAATAATGGTGTGTAGAGATAAAATATATTGAAAAAAGCCATTGAATAATTCTTTAAATATTTTTAGTTATTTAATTTTGTCTGCTTCTTTCAGCGCGGTACATTGTGTCAAACAAGAAAACGATACTCTTTAGTAATGAGTTTACTTATCGTAAGGGAAAGAGTTCTGGGGGTGGTCACAGGTGGCACTGTTCTTCCTACGGGACTCTCCGATGCCCTGCGTCAGTTGTGGTCAAGGACGAGGCAGTGATATCTTCGAGGAACTGCCACAATCACCCGCCCCCCAAGTACTATGTCGATGGCCAAGGGAATTATATCAAAATTTAAAATTATGTCAGTTAGGGACTCTCTTGTGAGATATTACATGTATGACTTGTTATTTTTGTGTGTTCTCACTCTCACAGTTGCATTATTTTTCCATAGATAATATAAACAATGGCCATAGATAGTATAAAACCGGGCTTTTTATTTATTTTTTATATTTCCTTGTACATATTATCATTTTTTTTATATTACCCTGTATTATCGTCCTTGTACATACCTATTATCATTTTTTTATATTATCATTTTTATATTACCTTGTAATATCATTTTCATATTACCTTCTATTATCATTTTATATCTTTTTATTACTTTTATGAATAAATATAGTTATTTTATAACTATTCCAATGTATCAAAAACTTTCAATAAAAATCGTAGAAACAAAAATGTCGCTAACATCGTTCATGCATACTACTGCAAATCGAATTTGCACATTGCGGTTCCCCATCTTTGTTTCTACCTACACACCGAACTCATAACTTTCATTGGCTTTGCAGCTTTGATAGTCTGTGCAGTTTGTTTGTAGCTCGGGATAGTCGGCACGCTTCAGTGCCATGTCGCCCTTTATTTGTATTGTCTGTTACTTTTACACACCTGACGTCACGTTATATTCACTTATGTGTATATATATACATATTAAGTTTACATGTATATTTTTATTTACAATAGTTGTAGTTAGGTTCGGCCTGGTGCCAAATGGCGCCTGGTGCCAAATAGCGCCTGGTGCCAAATGGCGCCTGGTGCAAGTAAAAACCTCAAGGGCACTGTATTAGGTGTTACGTATTATAGGCGCCTTGGCAATCAGCTCCCGGAGCGGACTGCTCCAACTGCGCATGCACAGGTCCGGCCCTGGTTGTAGCAAATCACATCCGTACATCCCGACAAAGGAATTCCATAGTGAGATGATTTTATTGTAATATACTATTTTTATAATAAATAAATACTATAACAAATGTTTAATTGACTTGAGAATTTATTACTAAAACCTTGACTATACAGTTAATTACTTTCTATGCAAAAGTGCCTCTGTGTCTAATTATATGATATAATAATAACTATTTTGCTTACCATAAAAACACAATTTTGGAAGTGGCATGACTTACATTATTCTATGGCTAGAGGTAGAATATATGTAGTTTTTCAATCTTGAATGAATGAAAAATTTGAAAATTGCTGTTTTATCATCGTATTTTGCTGATTATTGCAGCCGGTTGAAAAAATGAGCATGTAATAAGTTCCTTAGTAACTCCATGGAATAAAATACATTTTGTTCAGAAATTTGTCACATTTTCAAATAAGAGATCTATTTGAATTTCACTTTTGTTTTCGGTAATGATTGAAAGCAAATCATGGACATGGAAATTAACCCACTTCCTGACATCTGATCGAGCTGAAACTCTGCAGATAGATTCGTTGTTGATGACAACGCATTCTATCAACTTTTGGTGGCAATCAAGTGCACACACGCGGACATATATGCATGTCTCTGAAATCGGGTGATATTACAGCGGTAAATATAGGAAATAAATGTTGGTCCTACCCAATAAATTCTTAAATTAAATTCTTAAATTAAATTCTTAGGGTAGACACAGCTTTTCAGCTTTATGGACCGCACACCACTGTCGTCAGTTTACTTTGAGTTACAGGGAGTTGGTAACTAACATTTTGGTGTTTCTGAGATATTCTAATTAATTTTTTTTTAAGAGTTCTTAAATCAGAAATCAGAAGAAGTACATGCGTTGTATACTTCAAAATATGTATTATTATATGTATTTGGATAAATGGACTTCGATGGGAAGGAATCTCCTAGAATTATAGACTAAATATTTTATACAGTCATTTTTATTTTCTTTTATATATTTTTATTTTTATTTTTTTTCTTAGGTTTGTCAACAGTGATTCATATCAAAGCTCTCGAAATACAATTACATTAATTAAACTTGGTTGATACTATCACTAATTACAGACAAACACAACATTGATGAACACAACACTGTAAGTAAAGACTAATGTACATGTATGCACCTACATGCATACATGTATACACACATACATACACTTACATATACATTTCATAACAGCAACAGTAATTATTTTTTAGATCAACACGATAGGTAGCTTTAAGTCTTGTTTACGTTTGATTTGAAGGTGGCCAATGATGACATTGACAAATCAATGGGATGACTTTTATGTCTCGTTAAAATAACGGCACATTCTCGGTAAAGGTGAGTCATACCCCAGCTTAGTTTTATATTTTTTAATATGTAACGGAATATAATGTATAAGTCGGCAACCAATTCTAGGAACGTTGAACATAATTTGATAGAGTAAAAAAGGGCAGTTTATTAGAGCATTAACAATTTTGAAAAGAAAATTTAAATCAATATTTAGTCTTCTCTGTTCAAGGGTGCGTACATTGTAGAAATTTAGTCTATCAAATGAGGAAGTGATCGAGCTCGCTTATCACAATACGCTAGATGGTACATAAAATGTTTTTGAACCCGCTCTATTCGCTGAATATGAACTTTGTAGGTTGGACTCCATATAGAACTTGCGTACTCCAACACGTTGCGGGTGAAGGAATTGTACAGCGTTATTTTTGATTTGGGATTCTGAAAATTTTTACTATTTCGTTTGATAAATCCTAGCATTTTCATCTAGAAATAATGCTGTCGATATGAGGTGTGAAAGTTAGTTTTTTATCAAATATTACGCCTAGGTCCCGAATGGTTGTGACTTCCTGGAGTTTAGTACCGTCGATAAAATATTGAGTTGAGATAGAGTTGCGTTTACGTGTAAAAGTTATGTGGACACATTTTAAAGAATTCAGAAACATTCTATTGTCAATGCACCACTTAGAAACTCTGTTGATATCATTTTGAAGAAGTATTGAATCAAGTAATGTGTGGATAATTTTAAAAATCTTACAATCATCGGCGAACAATAAAATTTCAGAATCCAAAATAACATCGCACAAGTCATTTATAAAAACAAGGAACAAGATCGGGCCCAAATGGGACCCTTGAGGTACTCCAGACGGCACATCTAATCCTCTTGACTCATAACCATCAAATACTACTCTTTGTTCACGGTCAGTTAGATAGGAGTAAAACCAGTTTAGCAAGGTACCATGAACACCCATGCGTTTTAGTTTATGTATTAATAATCTGTGATTTACCTTATCAAAGGCCTTGCTAAAGTCAGTGTAGATGCTGTCTATCTGTTGACCTTTATCGACAGCTTCGGTTAAGGTAGTGACATAGCAAAGTAAATTAGAGGATGTAGATTTCTGGGAGAGAAATCCATGCTGTTTTGGAGTAATAAAATTTTTGAGATGATAATTCAGACTTGGACAAATTATTTTTTCGAAAATTTTAGCAAATGAACAGAGAATGGAGATGGGTCTATAGTTTGTGACGTCGTGAAGGTCGCCACTTTTAGGTATAGGTA
The DNA here is from genome assembly GCF_061612785.1 of Hesperophylax consimilis. NCBI lineage: Eukaryota > Metazoa > Arthropoda > Insecta > Trichoptera > Limnephilidae > Hesperophylax > Hesperophylax consimilis. Next base: position 33,636,360 of record NC_142849.1, read on the forward strand.
CAATATTTGCTTGTTTCCATCTTGTTGGGAAAACGGATGAAGACAACGATTTCCTGTAAATGATAGTCAGAGGGAGTGCGAGACTGTGTGCACACTTTTTAATTAGGATAGGTGGAATTTTGTCGGGACCCGGACCTTTGCTCTGGTCGAGGTTAAGCATTGCTATTTTTACATCGTGCACACTAATATTTACTGTGTGCAGAACGCCGTTTGATTGATCAATTGAAACGGGATGAGGTTGAGTCTCTTCGTTGCCTCTTATGTTATCTTTCTCATATACTGATGAAAAGTGTTGGGCAAATAGTTCACTGCTTTCCTCGCCATTGGATGACTTTTTTTCTCCATACGTCATATTTTGGGGGATAGTACTGTTATTTTTTTTCTTTTGTTTGATAAATCTCCAAAAAGTTTTAACGCTATTATGATTAACCAGACACGATTCGATTTGTTGAATATATTTAAAGTAGCAATTACTAATGAGTTTGGAACAACGGGTGCGTAAGAGTTCGTAAGAATTACTATCACGAGGATTTTTATATTTTTTATAGAGAAGTCGAAATTTATTTTTTTCCTTAATAAGTTTAACTAAGTCTGGTGAGTACCAGTGGGGATACTGCTTGTTACAATTTACAATTTTGGTTACGCATTTCTCAATTATACGATTCAGATGAGTGTAAAATATAGAAACCATATTGTCTACCGACATGAATTCAGGTAAAAGTAATGCCCAATCTAGTTCTTGTAATTCCCGATTGAATTGAATGTAATCATTTTTATTAAAATCATATTTAAGTAAGGTTTTATTTTTTAGCATTTTTGTTAATTTGAAATCAAAACTATAATCAATCTCTAAGGGTGGATGATGTACATCAATGCGACTTAAGATATCGGTACTTTGCCTGACTTGTAGTGCATGTGAATTGGATAAAACGAGATCTAAGATTCTACCGTTACTGTTCACAATGTCATTGAATTGATTGATTGAATTGATTATTATTAACATAAATTATGATTTTAACATTAACAATAACAATGCACTTATTGTTTTATTTTCGCAGGTCAAGTGAAGAACGAAATTTTGCCTGACGCTGATTTTGACAACGAGCCTTGTGAATACATTCTCAGTGATGTTGATCCGAAAAGTAATTATTATAATAATATGTCTGGAGTTCTTACAAAATAATTAAGGGTGAATAAAACATAAGTTAAAATTTTCGTATTCATAGATAATTAAAACATAATTAACTAACTAACAATCACGCCATTTCCTCGAAGGGGTAGGCAGAGAGGACGGACCGCCAAACAACTCTGTCTTGGCACACACTCCTTGCCTTATTCACATTCCTACGTCATCTCATTCATACTCTTCTATTATTCTGACTCTTGACATGGCCCGACTCAAGTATCTGGTTCATTTGATCACGCCATGTCTTCCTTGGGTGTCCCCGACTTCTACCATTCACATTTGTGTCATATACTTCTCTTTACACTCCTTTCTTTGTTTATTCACTCTACATGCCCAAACCATCTGAGTGTCCCTTTCTTAATCTTACTCATTATTTCATTCTTTACGGATCCCCACATTTCTCACACGATCATATATGGTTTTACCACTCAAATGCCTCAGGGATCTCATTTCTACAGCATTCAGTCTATTTTAATCCTTCCTCTGCCAGTTCCATGCCTCACTGCCATACATAGGGGTAGGTACCAGCGCACCATTGGAAACTGCTAGCTTTGCTTCATTGGACAATTTTTGTTAGCGCTAACCGCGTTCAGTCCTCCATTAATGGAATTACCTGCATTTACCCTTCTTTCAATATCTCTGTCAGCCTTCCCATCTCTCGTAAACATACTTCCTAAATACACAAACTCATCCACCTGCTCCAAGTATTCCTCATTCACAATTGCACAGTTTTCGTACTCTCTCTTTCAAACACAATGACTTTAGACTTACATTTTTATCTTTATAACTATTTTAAAGCATAACATGCAAAAAGTTTTTTTCTAAAATATTTTAATTAGTGCCATCTATGGACACGAGGACTATAACTTGTGTTTCATTTACCCTGAATGTAAATAATTAAAATAAAATAATTTTATTAATTATTATTATTTTTCAAACAGCAAACTTATTTTGTGGCACCATTTTTATTCAAAATAAATAATCATTTTTTTATTGTTTAGGAAGCCAATATGTTTCGTAAGCAATGCTTACTTCATTAGGGTATACTTTATACTAAATTACAACAGTAGACTTTGGACGGGTTGTTTCGGAGAATTAATTTGAACAATTCATCAAATTTTTACGTTCATTTTCAGGTTTTGTGAAAGTCCTATTCGAGTTCTGTTATTATATCATTATAGGCTAGTTGCTTGACATAACTGAAATAAAAAAAAAAAACAGAACTTGAATATCATTCACAGAACTTGAAAATGAATGTTGAAATTTGATGAATTGTTCAAATTCTCCGAAACAACCCGTGTCCTTAAAGATAATATAAATGGCTGGGAGGGACCGTGAAGGGAAGAGGGTAGGGGAGGGGGGGGGGTATGGGAGTAATTCTCCGAAACAACCCGTCCTAAGTCTACTGTTATAATTTAGCATTAAGTATACCCTAATGAAGTAAGCATTGCTTGTGTAACATGTTGGTTTCCTAAACAATAAAAAAGTGATTAAAACTAAGTGATTATTTATTTTGAATTAATATTACCCACTGAACATATTCAGGGGGTGTGATCTATACCAAAAGAAAATGGTTGTCCTCCATTTATATGAGACCTTTCGACTTCTAGGTCACATTAAATATCCTATCATATTAATAATACCTCCAACTTCTGAACTTTCCCATACATTCTGATAGAAACATGCCACACCTCCTCCTAGCGGCATGAGTTGTGCGCCTTGGTTTTCTCTCATAAATTTTAGTGGATTTTTTCTGAAATATATATTTTATTTTACGCTAATAAATTATAGAAATCGAAAACAAAAATCGGTAACCTACATATAACCTTGCTACTTTTTTTTTTTGCTTGTACATAAAACATATGTTAAAGCGGCCATTAACTCTGTCCCTGACGGTTAAGAAAGATAATAATTTTTTTATGTATGCTTTAATGAGGACACATTTAATATTATAGGGTATTTATGATTTATTGTGATTAATTATTTATTATTAATTCAATAACCGCAATAATTATAACTAACAAGTCAACGATAATGAGTATGACCGGTGACTGAGTTGACATCGCGTTTGGGTCCCACCCAGGCGTAATGTGTTCAATTCCTCTGCTGGCTAAGTCCTCCATCACAATACAGGCAACATTTTCCGCTTACTGTGGTGGTAGTAGGAGATTTTCAAATATTGTCAGGTTATTCGTAACCCGGGAATGTTTGTATTTCTTTAAAAAAAAATTAAATAAAAAGTTATGTGGCATTCTGAATAATGAAGTATTTTTGTTTGTTGTAATTATTACATTCGTAAACTTCATTCACAGGACCTACTTTGTGGAACATTTATACATTTATAAAATTAAAATTAGAAAGCGCAAAACACAGCCACCAAGTACTAAATACATTCAATTTGTCGCCATTGAAAGGAATTTCATAGTCAATTTGCTACACTAGCGCCTCTAGCGGCCAGAGTTGTTGATATTGCCACTGTTTCGCTGGAGTTGGACGTATTATTAATATTATATGGTATTTGACCCCATATAGGACATGAAATTGATTATCTGTTCAAACAAGAATTAATTCTGGTGAAAATGTTTGATGAAAAGTTTCACCAGAAGTAAGAGGAAAGATAAAATTACATAATTGAAAAAAAATTGTCTGTGAAATTATAATATTGTTTTCTTCAGAGGTTACAAGTAATGCTCTACATAAAGGATCAACACCAATGGATGCACAAAAACAACCGAGCTATTCTCAGGTAGCTGCAAACCGTCCGTCTTGCGCAACGTGTAAAAGTGAAGGTAAAAAGCAACGCAAAACTCGATTCCGTTGTATTCGGTGCCGAAAACCAGTGTGTGTGGGGCACTCAATAACTGAATACCATTGTCAAAAATGTCCATAGTTTATTACCTGCTTTGATTTGTGTTTTGTTCTTAGTTTGAAATATACATATATTGATTGTTTTTAAATTTTTTTTTTATTTATCTCTTCTAAAGTCTGACTCTAATCTTCCACAATTTCAACATTTTTTTATTTATTTTAAATTATAGAAACAAACAGTACATGATTTACAGAGATGAAACAATATACAAGATTAATATACTTCATGTTGGGTACCTATGATATGTTTCCTTGGGTGACCGGATAACTCATCAAAATGACAATTCAACACACCCACAAAAAGTGTTGTAAAGTTATGAAAAGTGATAAAACAAAAACAAGGTTAGATAGGTTACATATGTAACTATTTAAACTAGTTTTTGTTTCATCACTTTTAATAACTATATATCACTTTTTAAAGGTGTGTTGAATTGTCATTTTGAGGAGTTACGATGGAATCGTTTCCTTGTAATGTCTGCTAAGTGGTATGTTTATTCCTTAATTACCGGGTGACTTAATTCATTAATTTTACAACTATAAAATTTCTCCATTTAAATAAAATTAACGGTATCATGATAACTCAATATATTTACAATTCAACAGACCTTTAAAAAGTGATATATAGTCATTAAAAAATTATGCAAAAACTAACCTAACTTATTTAACATCACTTTTCACGATTTTATATCAATTTTTAAAGGTGTGTTGAATTACCATTGTGTTGAGTTGTTCGGTTACAAAAACTGACATATATTAACTTTCCTCTCTCTTCATAATAATCTTCTATTATTCAAACACTTGACATGCGCCCCGTCTTCTTCAGGCGCCCCGACTTCTTCAGGCGCCCCGTCTTCTTCAGGCGCCCCGTCTTCTTCAGGCGCCCCGTCTTCTTCAGGCGCCCCGACTTCTTCAGGCGCCCCGTCTTCTTCAGGCGCCCCGTCTTCTTCAGGCGCCCCGTCTTCTTCAGGCGCCCCGTCTTCTTCAGGCGCCCCGTCTTCTTCAGGCGCCCCGTCTTCTTCAGGCGCCCCGTCTTCTTCAGGCGCCCCGACTTCTTCTATCATTCCATTTCAAGTACTACATTCTCCCTTTTTTAATGTGAACACCGTACAAGAATCCTAATCAGTCTGGAGCCAATGAGACTATGGCATCCCCAATTAGGGTATGTTGTGATGCTGAAGGTAGTGGGGAGGAGAATGAGATGGGAAGAGGAGGGAAAGTACCTGGCTATTCAAATCTGGTCACCAAACTCGGCCAAAGCTATTTCAAGCAACGTTTAAATTTTGAATAATGGTCTTCCACCAGGGCGATACTGAGAGTATTTTCGAGTCTGGGACGTGCCGCATATGTACAATTCATCATTTTAAATTAATAATTTGTGAAATATCGAAAATTATTAAATAAAATTTACTTGCGCACACCTGGATTTTACCCCGCAACCTCTGGGTTTGCTAAGTGATAGCTTTACCCCTCGAAAACGGAGGCTGTCAAATTACACTCCTTTCTCCGTTCATCCGCTCTAAGTCTCGAAACCATGTAAGAATCCCTTTCAATCTTTTTGATTACGCTTCTATTAATTATTATTAATTATATATTCTATAATTATAATCTTAAAAATAAATAATTACTTTTTTAAACATTTCTGCTTTTTCCCATACAAATATATTTTTCCATACAAAAATATTTATTTTCCTTTACAGACAATTCGGCTTTTGAATTTCGAAAAAAGTTATTTGTTTTTTACTTGTACTATCATGTAGTTAACCCCCGGACACCTAATCTGTGTGGACCTTAGACTAATGTGGTGTTTTTATTATGATCATTTTAGTCACCAGGCTGGAATTCACTTCCAGTGTTATAAGTGCACTAGAAGAAAAATGGCTAGATACAAAAAATAAAATTGAATTACTTGCTTCATCGAAACCGACTTTTGGCTTGGAAAAATTGCCAGGACGAAAATTACGCAGATGTGTGGTATGTAGCAGTAAGGACAGTAGCGCTGTGAAAAGATCAAACCTGATTTGCTCATTGTGTAAAAAAGGACTCCACGGTGTTTGTGTAGGAAAACACTCTTGTAAATAAATCTTGTACATTTTCCATATATTTTCTGTAAATTTCTTGTCAATAAATATGTCGTATTCAATTTTTGTGCTTTTATTATCATAGTTTGAAACCTTCTGAAGAGAATGTTGAAAAAAAAATTGAAAATTAGTGTATTGTAACAGAAATGGCAAGTATTTTTATTTTTTATATAAATTGTCTATAAAAATGCACTTTGTTATTGCCATTTTCAGCATATTTTGCCAAAAAAATTATTGCGCTAAAATGGTTCAATCTCTTTTTAAAGTGAATTTAATCATACTTAAATTTCAGCCAAGTACATCAGGGTTGGTAAGAAGATCCTCCTTATGAAAGGAAAGTACACCTACAGAAAGGGGAGGCCCTGCGGGGGCGGGGCGAGGTGGCACTGCTCCTCATACGACGCCCTTCACTGCATGGCCTCAATCCTCGTGAAGGAGGACGTCATCTTGTCCTTCAGGAATCAACATAATCACAGACCTCCCAGGTTCTTAATCAGCAATGAAGGACAATATATTAAATATAAATAATTTTGCAGTAAAACCCCCTTATAAGGTTTTCACACGAGATGTTTCCACATTGCTCCTCCTATGACGGGCTCCATTCTCGTGAAGGAGGACGTCATCTTGTCCTTGAGGAATAATCTTAACTATACACTTCCCAGGAAAGAATGACTATATATAAATAAGTATATGTGAGTTTACAGTGAAACCCCCTTATAGGGTTTCCATATAAGAATTTTTCATGTTTAAGACATTTTTATTTTCATGAATCATGAATGCACGATCATCACAATCATCACAATCATACTCCTCCCAGGTTTGTAATCAGCAGTGGAGAACAATATAAACATTTAGTGTAAGTAATTTTTTATAGCAAACTCCCCTTACAAGGTTTCTGCATAAGAAGTTTTCACGCTTAAGAAGGTATTAATTTAATGAGTATTCACTATATTGGCCAGAACTTTGTTTCGCGCATGTGATTTTCCATTGCTTCTGTCACAATCAAAAACATACCCGAGGAGTCCTTTATTTTTTATGATCTCATTTTTTGTTTAAGTTGGGTAATTTTTTAAAAATTGTGTAAATATGTACATAATACCATGCTTTTTTAACTAATAAACTAATCAAAACATTGATGTTTGGAAATTTTAATATTTTGTAGCTACTGCTATTTTTTTAAATCATCCTCATGGTGCGTTATGCATTTTAATATCTTTCCTTTATTCAATTTTTATTTATTCAATTCAATTTATACAATTTTTTCGGGGTTAACTACATGACGTAAATAATATATAGATCTTTTGATCAACTGCGTTTAGGAAGTACGTGCTTTTAGTTCGCTCTAACAAAGTGTCGTTCACAGAAGCTTTGTAGAACGAGGTAGTATTTTTTTATTAAAGAAAATAAGTTAAGTACGTATAAAAATGATTTTCATGAGGTTTCTACATATTATGAAATTTCAAAACTGTTTTTCCATGGAAGTGTTAGCTTGTTGTTTGAAGGTGGAAGAGAAGTATTGTTCTAGCTGTGATCCAATACTTATCAGTCGAATTTAAAGTCCTTTTCTCTGTGTATAAATAAGTTAAATAAACTTCTGTATTTCTTGAATAGGTTTCGCAACCGACAAACGTGTTTATTTTAGTAGTTCTTCCAAATTTTAGACTTGTAGGTTCATATCATAGCGAGAATATTTGGAAACTAGCAGATAAAAACCAGCTGCCGCGGTTTGAAAACTTCAACAGTTCTTTTTGAAAATAACAGAGGCCGCCACTTCCGTTTACAACAATTCTAAACTGTACAGTCATAAATATAATAATTCTAATAATCAGATTTCATCCGCCATTTTTATACACACTTGTAACACCAGTATAATATTAACCATCAATGAGGAATTACTGAAGATAAGAATTTAACATATTTCGAGTTTTAGCACATGGCACATTATTGGCGGTGGAAACTTCACAATAATAATATGTATTATCAGAATTACGACTGAACAAAAAAATATATAATGATTATTCCTATTCATATTGAATCTGCTATCGTTAAATCACATCTTTACAGGGAACATAGACATATGAATATTAGTAGACCCGCCCTAAGTGATTAAAAGAGTATTATCCCCACTCCCCATACCGGTTCCATTGGAGCCGGCTGGGCTCGCGTATGGCCTCAAGTGAAATTTGAAAACGTGACGTCATCATTCTTGTGTGAACTATGGTCGAGGCATCATCGGTTCATTTTACGAAATAACACGGCAAAATGTTGACTTGTACTATGAAAACTTGTAAAAATAGATGTGAAAAAGAGAATAAACCCAATTGTCGTATTACATTCCATATATAAGCATTATTTTACTTTATTTTAAGCATATTCACATCGTATAATATAGATCAGTTTTAGAAACATATACTATCACATCGAGAAACGTCTGGACGCGAAACACAAAGCTGGTTGGTTGCTGGGAAGTAAATTATGAACATTTATAAAAGTGTCTTAACTAAATACTTAAACGAAATATTCGACTCTGAAAATAGAACCGAATTTTTTTGCCGAATTTGGACTTCGCAAATTTGTTCATAACGTGGCGAGTAATTTGCGCTCCCATGAAAAAATGTCTATTCATTCAAAAGCAGATTTTACTTTTAAGAAGTAAATGGTGATATTATAATGCGAGATGCCTATTTACTGTCAGATTGATTTATTGACGAATCACAGTCAGTCTTACGCCCTTCGTTCTTCAACAGTTGATTTTACCCCTCGCCATTATCTTCTCGTCTATTAATTCCTATGTCTGTGACAGGGAAGCAATTGGATAGTGAAAAAATCATTTGCCACTTCTTGACTACAGAAATAAGTTGGCAGATCAATTTATCTATTATTTCACTTAAAATAAGCAGGAGACCTTCGATTCCATTGTCTGACAATTCAAGTCATTTTCCTGAAAAATGTTCAATTCGACTATGCGGTTATTGCAGCACTACGAAAGTGGTACGAAGCACAGTGACGTGCCATATTTGCTAGGTAGCCCTGTGCATACCATGTTTTAAGTCGTACCATGTATCGTATAGTGGCCAGAAATAGCCAAATGGTTAAGTGTATATTACTTCTGAGTATCTTATATAAAGTAGATATTATTTTTGTATAGTAAAATAATACATTTAAATTTAAATGTTTTCTTTCCAACAAAAACCTATGTTTTTACTATTTATATAACTAATTTCTCAGATCGCCTAAAAGAGTTTACCTAAATGTTCACCGGTTATAAAACTGACCGCTAGAAAATTATATGTTATGAAGTTAAGTTTCTAAAAATAATAAGGTTCTGTTTTCTAGCATCAGTCCAAAAACATTAAATTATCACATGTTTGCGAAGATTTAAAATTAAAAAAAAAATAATTATCATCTACGGTAAAACTCGCTTAGGAAGCTTCCACTTAGGAAGTTTTCATGTGAAGTGTTGTTCTTTTCGATCTCTTGAAGGCTGAATTTATTCCACACATATTTTTTTCCTGCTTAAGAAGTTTCTTCTAGTCCCTTGGAAACATCTTAAAAGAGTTTCACTGTATAATTAAATTTTTACCGGTTAGAAAGCTGACCGCCGGAAAATGAAATATTATGAAGAAGTTATACATTTCTAAAAAAATAGGTTGTTTTCTGGCATTCAATCCAAAAATGGTAAATTCGCCTATTTTCAAGGATTTAAAATTTTGTATATTTTTTTGGTATATGTATAGTAAAACTTGCTTAAGAAGTTTTCATGCAAAGCGTGGGTTTTTCGGTCTCTTGAAGACTGAATTTGAAAAATGGCCCAATTCATCCCACACGTAAGATTTTTCCGCTTAAGAAGATTTTTCCAGTCTCTTGGAAAACTTCTTAAAAGAATTTTACTGTACAATTAAAGTGGTAGCATGATAAAAACAAAACATGATAAAATAATATGTTGAGGTTAGTAAAGTTAGTTTAGTTTGGTTAGGAGTTAGTTAACGTTAGATTTGGTTTTATTGTTTGTTTTTTTTTCATCTTCTATTTTGTCACTGTTCTGTTTTGTCATGGAACTAATTAAAGTATACCTTATATATTTTTTTATGATTTCAGCACATTTCATAATCACGGTCAAAGATCAAAGACTGCTCGTGTTCTCTGGTTATACCTTCCGGAAGGACAGACCTTCGGGAGGTGGATTCAGATGGAGGTGCCAAGTCTACAATCAGACTGGCTGCCTGGCTTCTGTCTTGGTTGTGGGAGACACCATCAAGTCCTGGCGACACCAACACAACCACGTCGCACTACCAAAATACGTCATGCGCTCTGATGGAAAATACCTCAGAATTCCGAAGGCTCATGAGAAAAGATATGTTGCTCTGACCGATCCAAAGTCCAATTGAGCGAAAAAACAGCGTTATGTGAAAAAGTAAAATCGGATATATTGGCTGTTAAAGATTTCATTTGACTGCAGTGAACATGTACACATTGAAAATCAAATAAATTTATATGTAATAAGGTATTTCAATTAATGGACAGCACGTTTTATGTATTTTGATCAACTTATTCATAAGTTTTGAGTACAATACACGTTGAAGAAAAAGAAAACAACGCAATTTTTCCATAAATCAATATTTTTTTGTTTTACTAACAAGAATTTCTCAATAAATATAAAATTTCAGCTAGTTTACAATATATTTACTAATAACACAATGCAGAAAATAAAACTATATAACTTTGGCGATGTGGTAAGGAGACGAGAATGAAAGATGTGTGTAGTAGCCTAGCAACGGCTTTATTGAGGTAGTCTAATTACACAGTCCAATAGAACCAGAGTAGTCACAGTTGTTGCTGACGATGAATGACGATGTCGTCATGGTAGTTAATGTGCATCACGATGGGATGTAAATCCATGGTCTATGGTCACGAGATGAGATCGGACTTGCAGGCGGTGTTCATCACTGGTGAATGGATCTTTCTGGTACTCCGGTGTGAAGAAAGCCAAAGGTATGGTGTACCTGGTTGGCTGTTGGTTGTCAGCTAGAACCGCGGGTGAAGTCAGATACGCTTGTAGGTACTTGCGGCCCGTTCCTGGGGCGGGGAGCGCGGGCGGTGCGCGTGCACAGTGCGGGGGCACGGGGCGGGGGCGGAGCGTCCGCCCGTCATCAGTTGCAGCTGGGCACTTGAACATTATTTTGTGCACTTGAAATCGACTGAGTACTAAAAACTGAGTCTAGGTACCGCGATGTTGCCGTGTTTATATAGGTACCAATCGTTCGAGAATAAACCGGCAAATCTCGAGTAGGTAGGTTGGCGGCTTCTTTATTATTTTTTATCATTATATTATACTGGATAGATAGATGCAGCGTACATTCGCCGTCTTACTCGTCGGTTCCAATGTGCGCATTGAATGTATTGCATTTCTAGAACCTACAAGTATCGGCCGTTACATCACTATAATGATGACAAATATGCCAAGCGCCGATCAAACAAACCGTCAGTTTGAATTAAATAATAGCCGACTTGTCACGAGAGCGCTCTACCGGCTGTCACCAATAAGCTTCGTACTGGAAAGTCCAATTATGTCCTAAATCCTGTATCTAATCTAAGCCAATAAATAATTAGATAATGTTAATTGAGAGTTAATCTTGTAATGATCTTCACTTTTCAAACTTTTCTTTCTGCGATGAATTTTCTTTAAGTTCCATAGGTAACTTTTCCATAAGGCTTTGATTATGTATATATCCGGGGTAGGAGTATCCCCCTTGCTGTCTGTACAAGCCTTTGCTTCTCTCTCTTGATTACACACCCATTCGAGTGTGTGCACCCTAGTTTTTCTACGTGTTTTACGACCTTGAACGTAATTATTTCACGTGACGGTTCAGTATAAAAAGGTCTCACCGAACGTTGTGTTGTTTTTTTGCTTCTCGGTATAGAAACCTAATTTATTTATTTTATTTATTTATTTGCAAAAACAGTACAAAAACCAATACATTGCAAAAGCGGTAAACAAATTATGGAAGAAAATTTTATACATAAGTATACAGTTAAAACATATGCAAAAGCGGTAAACAAAATATGGAAAAAAATTATACATAAGTATACAGTTATTATTATTATTTATACTGCCATCTGTGGTAGAGATTTTAAAACGATTTTTGCTGTGAACGTAGTTGGATGTATGGTACCTCATTCGAATGGATCTGTACAAAAGCAGCGTTATTTTGAAAAACGTTGTTTTTCCAGCATGAGGGCTCAATTGAGATTTGTCCATATTGTGTAGATTATTATAATAATTGAATGATAAAATATTGCTATTACCTGGGTTATAATTTCATATATATGCAGTCAATTCTGTTTTTCCGCGGGCTGTTTTACACAATTTAGATATAACGTGGTTCATTCTTCTTATTATTGAATACATCTATTTGAATTGCAGTTCTGTTTTCAATAATGAATGTGTGTAAATTGACCTACTTACCCGATGACAATGAATTCTATGAACTTTTGGTGCCAATCACGTACGTAGTTAATATACGAAATAAATGTCGGTCCTACACGATCAGCATCTGGCAAGGTTGGTAGCGCGGTTGACTCCGGTCCCTGGGAAGGAAGGTTCAATTCTCAGCCAAACCATTTTTGTAATGTTTTAAAAGACATTTTAATATAGATGTATTATAGTAAAATAACGTTGTTTTTACGGGTTGATTATTTGCTCTACCCAATAGTGTAGTAGGAATAAACAATAATCTGTGTTTATTTTTTGATTTCTGTGACCGATTTTCATAAATTTTCAATAGAGCTTGGATTTTCTTATGAATTATGTAGGTACCTTACCGTATAGAAAAATAATTTTTCATGTTTCTTTTGTGAACAAGAATTAAGTTTATTTAAAAATATTATAATGTCTCCACAAACTGTTTTCTTCCCATGAAAATTTTTAAATTCTCTCATAAATTTATTTATACTGGGTTTTTACATATGATTTTATTTTATTTATTTTTATTTTTTTATTATTGTATTTTTTTATTGATACATTACTCTACAGTACTACACATTTCAATTCAGCAACGTTGGCCTCACTGGGTTGTTCATGATGTAAACATGTTTTAACTTACTTGTGAAGAATCCAGTTAAAAAAACTCAATTTTAAATGTTTAAATAATTATAATAAGACTAAATTTGTAATTGAATAAACTATTGTATTACTGCATATTATTTCATAAAATAGTTTTTTTTTGTAAATTGGTATATTTTAAAATAAATTAAGTTTCCTAGTGATTTTTATAAAGACTGTGTGATATTTTTTGAATAAAACGTTCACTTTATATTTTGTCATTTTATTTTATCAGCATGTTAAGTGCACTTGAAGTGAAATAACACAGATCCGAGCTGTATTGTGGCGTCGAGAATAATCCAGATTAAATAATTAATAATAAACCGCTCGACCTACTTAGGTACGTACTTGCTAATTGCTACTTAGGTACGTATTTGCAGCCGAAATCAAAACAAAGCAACCTACCTGTTTCAAGTATCTACTCGCGACAATACTATCGCGCTATCAGTCTGGGACATTACGAGAACTCGTCAGAAGGTTCGAGTCCACGGCCTATGCATAATTGCCGCGCTATCGAAGGTTCCTGAAACATCCAGTCTGTGCGAGTGCCTAGGATTTAGTTGCCATCCACCTACCTACTGCCGCCGTCGGCCGTGTAGTATAAATAAGCCCGACGCAGCGAGTCAGTCAGTCTGTTATTCATCAACCTGCCGCCAACGATGCACTAATCTCACGAGTGATCACCCGCGCTCTTATTACTAGCGCGAAGGACGTAACCCGGCTTCGCCCGTACCATCATGGACTCTATCGGGACATCATCTTAGCGCCTTGTCCAGATCGCCGTTCCTGGCAAGCGCTGCTCGGATTACAAGCGCCCTGGTTCCAGTGTCTCTGACCAGCGCTTCTTCCACGCTACCATGACCACCACGAAGACACGCAGCATCCTCACTGGTCACGCCGTTCCCGTTCAACCGCTTACAAGGTCCGCCGCACCTTCGGCCGTCTCGTCAGCACTGGAGTGCCTGAAGACCTACGTTCTTCGCCAGTGCCTGACCTCCATCGAGTCCCGGTCACCAGCGCCCGGCGTCGACTCACTGACCCGCGCTTGACCTGCCATCATCAGCCAGCATCCAGTGTATTCTTCTGTCCAGCGTCAACTCTCGTTACGGCTACACTGACTCACCAATACACACATGTGACCTTCACAACTTTCTTTCATTTCGTGCCTTCTCTCCTGATCACCAAAGTATAAATAGGTGATGTTCTGTTATTATTATCAAAAAATCTTCCTAATTTTTGAACGAGTTAAACCCCCTACTCACCATCCGATTTGCAAAACACCGACATGCTGTCCCTCAAATCAGAACATGAGAAGAGGGTATTAGAAGGAAATTGTCATAAGACCCCATTTCATTTCATTGGCAGTCATTTTTATTGGGGCGATTTTTGTTAGGTTTATTAGGTATTATGATGATTTTTGTAGGTTTTTAGATATTATTATGATTTTTGTAGGATTATTAGATATTATGATGTTTTTTTTAGGTTTATTAGATATTTTGATGATTTATTTAAGTTTATTAGATATTATGACGATTTTTGTAGATTTATTATATATTATGACGATTTTTTTCGGTTTATTAGATATTATGACGATTTTTGTACATTTATTAGATATTATGACGATTTTTGTCGGTTAATTAGATATTTTTATAGGTTTTTATGACTATTTCACGTGGTCCTGTGTCGAAAAGTAATAAAAATATTTAATAGGAGCTCTGCGCTAGCAATGTGATATGTTATTTGTAAACCACAAAAATAAACATTTAAGGCAAAGCACTACAAAGTAATATAAAATCATCTGTTTTTTATTGAAAATTTGATCGCTTTGAAATATTTTAGATGTTTTAATTAAATACTACGAGTACAATAAATTTTCGCCTTTGAAATAATCGAGATTTTTATAAGCACAGAAAAGAATAAAGTATCAGGCCTATAAAATCTGCTTTTAAGTTCAAAATCTCCTACTTGCGAACCCATTTTCGGTTGTGGTTTTATTGTATAGTATGAAAAATTAAGTCCTTTAGAAAACGATCGTAAAACATCGGTTATTTTTTAAATGATAAACTAATGTTAATAAGACATTTTTTTATGCATTGCACAAAGGATAACAAATTATTATAAGTAATTCGAGGATCCCACCACTTACCCGCCCCGGTATAGGTAACTTATGGTTACCCCTTCAGGGCTCTTGCAAGGACGCTAATTTTTTGTTAAGAACGATTCTACATTTAATAAGAACGAAGCTAAACCTCTAATGTCCCCGCATACGTTTTTAGTGAAGCAGTCTGCGAGTGCTTACTGTGTACAATGTTAGTTAGTTAGTACAGTACTTGCCTCTGTTTTTATGTTAGTAGAAGGGTAGAAAAATAAATACAAAAATAAAAACAACTGGTGTAGACTGTTTGTCTACATAGTATTGCATAGTAATTTAGAGAAAACAAAAGTATGATCGAAAAACATCTGGTGCTGGTCCGGAGAGGAATAATCCACATTCTTCTCGGCGGTCCCGAGGCGAGTCAGTTGGTGATTGGGTTGATCGGTTACGAAGTCAGGGGACCGCTCCCCTTAGCCGATTTCTCGGTGGTGCCCTGGAGAAAGTGTAACTGGGAGCTGGGGGAGTGGATACCCGAAGACCCTAGGGAGAGATGCGTCGAGTCAAATTATATCGAGTTATAAGTAATAATTAGTAGCTTGAAAAATAAATGCCGCCGACGGGAATTGAACCCGCTCCTTCTGATGTCCGGTCAGGTGCTCTGAGAACACTGAGCCACATCGGCTTATTTCCAACACGCCAAATAATTCAATATGTACTGGTACTTCAATCAACAATTTCTGCTTACTATATTTTTTCAACTGTAAACAACTATACATATTTGTGCCTGAAATTCACCCATTCTCTTTGCCCATTAAAATAATAATTAGAGAAATGATCAAAATAACATTTAGAATGAACACCGTTAGTAATCTTTAAAAATAATTAGTAATTCAGATTTAGATCTGTCAAAATTTTAACAAAATAAGCACAAATTTCACATAAAGACAGTTGCGACTCTTGTGCGGTTTCATATTACAAAAAAAAAGTTCTACAGCCCAATTTTTCATTCAATTGTCATTTTTCAGCAACATGCTAACTTCAAAAAAATCACCCACCTACATCTTATATATTTTTACATGCGAAACAGGTGAAAACCATGTTTTTAGAATCTCCCAAAAAACTGGAAAATTATATGTATTCCAAATTTTCTTTTAAATTCTTTTTTTTCTAACCACGTTTTTTTCGTTTCCCTTTTACAAAAAATATAGGTTTTATTTTGAGCGTTTAATCTATTTATTTGTATTATTTTCTCATTTATGTTTGTCTGGTAGGTAGAGCGAGACTGCTTATCAATTGCAATTGATTATTTCGCAAACTCATTGTCCACATTGGAGATTCTTTCAGTATAACTCAGGTAAAACTATACCGAAAATCACAATAGTACAAAGTAGTCAAGAAAACCCCTCTCTCTTACTTTGTTAAGAAACGGACGATCCATTTGACAAATTTCCCATCTCAATAAATGGATTAAAATCCTTAAACATAGACGCCAATGGGAATGCTGTCCCTGTTCTACCATCAATTCAATGGAAGATGCTCCGATGAATCAGTGTCATTGATCCCTTCGCGACCGATAAACAGCCGGGATATATCCAAACGCGCGTCCAACATTTTTTACATTAAAACAGATCGTTTCTACGACTCGTTCTTGTGTTCAGTAGCTTGGCTGTGGAATAATTTACGCTACTTCTCCGTGATTCCTCCCTCCTACAACATGGGTCTCTTAAAGAGGCATGTTAATTCCTATTTTTCCTTAAAGTGACCCACCCCATAGCATCCCAAAATATGATAAAATGGGGTCTCCTGTGTGGAGTTAATATTGAAAAAATATAATATCTCTTCAAAATTTAAACATTATTTTCATTTCAGTATTATATTTGAAACATGAAGCTAAAAAATTGGTTTAATTTTTTTCATCTCCAATTGAGCTTCAGTGTTCTTGCGCCAAACTACCGGAAATAATAGTTGAACGCGTTTCGAGGAGATATTAGAGTGCTATGGCGCCTCTAATTGTATAGCGCAAGATATTTGGTGACCTGAACCTCGATTCTCGAAGAAGTTATTCCACTCGAACACGAATGGAATGACGTTTGGCGTATGTAAGTGTGTACATTTGACGAGACTCAAGAATAAGAATGTCGACCAATGAATGTACTTTCGAAGGCGATTGCGAGCGGCCTGGATTGGAGAATCGATGCCCTGATCCCAACATATGGGTTATTTTAACCTTTCTCTGCTTCGCCTCCCTTTGTACATTAATTTGTCATCTTGTCGGGAAGATTAAGTTCTTGTATGGCCACAAAAATTGCAATCACGTGAATTAAATAATCTGATTCTTTCGCTTTCTGCTCATAATGACCCAATCTTTATATTTTCCAGTGAAGTACATAAACCTATCCAAGAACAGGCAACTGCTGATGGTAAAGGGATTCACGTTCCACAAGGACAAGCTGATGAAGAAGGGTTACCAGTGGAGGTGCTCTTCTTACTACACCCTTCGTTGCACAGCTAAAGTTATCATAAACGACCACCGTATCGTAAACACGAAAAACGAGCACAATCATGAACCACCAGAATATAGAAAGGATGAAGATTAACCCAAAGGCATTCCCGTCGCACAGACTAGTATCCCAAGAAACAATTGGACAACAGTCAAAAACGTAAAGCTTCTTAAAAATAATAATATTTTTTATCACAGCTTGCTAACCAATACATACAATAACGGTCATTTTGGGAACTTCCCGCCTTACCCCTTGCCTCGCAGTCAGTCAGAATCAATGACTAAATAAAATATTATGTTCGATGGTCGAAAAACAGTCGTTGGGAGAACCGCATGTTATTTTTCTTCCCGCTATCGTTTGCATTACAATAATCAATTTACTTTTTAAAGTATGTGTTCAGTGGATTTTGAAAATAAAAATTGGAAAATGTATGTATTTTAATGCAGAACATATATGTAACTTGTATACATAAAAAATTGATGTATTTTTGATTATGCATTTCAAAAAAGGTGTTTATGCCGGACAATGTTGGGCAATAATTCTTGTGAAAACGTAAAATTTTCCTTAAATATTTTCTCTTCATTTTCTGTTAAAATTCAAAATTGTTTTTCAACAAATCATAACTTCCAAAATATAAATACAATTTTATTACTTACCAAATTTTAAAGTATCTGTCAATAAGGTCGAACTTATAACATTAAAACTATTTAATTTTATTTGACAAAACTTTTTTATTTTATTTTTATAAATAACTGGGGCAGACTCGTGAAGAATCACGGGATATATATATATATATGTAATTGTAAAAAGCATTCACTTTGTGGCTCATCATAATTTATAATAAAAACACATAAATTTGTTTTTGACCACGATTGTTTTATTTTCACTCTACCGGTTTCGGAAGATCCCTTCCTTCGTCAGGAGAATATTTAAAACTGTTTTAAATATTCTCCTGACGAAGGAAGGTATCTTCCGAAACCGGTAGAGTGAAAATAAAACTATCGTGGTCAAAAACAAATTTATGTGTTTTTATTATAAATATATATTTGTATTTTTAAAGGTATATATTTATATAAATAATAATAATAGCCACGGCCAAGAATAAAAACCCAATCAACTGTTTGGAAGGTAACTATGCTGACCATTACAACACCAACTATTTTAAGAAAGGCGACATAAACCAATTTGGGACGCGGGTTTGGGTACTGTCGCCCCGGGAATCATTTATTGGATAAAACCTCTGCCATAGGTCACCCCAAGTGGTTCGCTGGGTTTGGTGATTTAGCAGGAGTGTTCGGGTTCATCATTCATTCATTCGTTCGTCGCTTCTGGATACACTGATCACTAGATTCCTACACACCCCTCACACCTTTTTCCTTCCCAGAACGTCCTGTCCTTGAAAAAACCCTCCACACAGCATCCGCAAATATGACATAGCCCCTGAGAGAATGTATATTCCAAAAAATATTCAAAAAAAATCATTATAATATTATGTACCGTAAGAATTACGTTTTCGAATTTTATAATTTTACTTACAAACAAACGAAATCATATTGTTTAACTATGGGTAGGTAGTAATAATTATATTGGAATGTTGATTGTAAGATATTTTGAAAATATCCAAACTTTAATAAAATAAGCTTATTGAGACATTGGACGATGTTATAAAAAATATTTTAAAATACAACATTTGGTTATGTACCTAATGGTTGTTTTATTTATTTTATTACCCCCAACCATACGTCCTTAAAATATTATTTTAAAGAATAACGAAACGAGTTAAAACCAAACTTGAATATAAAATATGAAACTTTAAAAACCTATTTAATATATATTTACATTGTCCCGTATGCCTATCAATCACATTAAGTTGAAAATTTTGCTTTTGACGTGACGGAGGATTTAGCCAACCGAGAAATTGTACTCACGATGCCTGGGTGGGAACCTGACGCATTGGTTATTGCGCAGGAAAAAGGAGAATAGTACTCGTAGATTACATTCGTGGAAAATTCAACAATATTATTGCACCATCTCTTTAATGTGATGTAAATAATATGTTCTGGTCAATTGAGGTCACAAAAAACTTTACAATAAATTTTCTATCCCCCATGTGAATGCTATAGCTACATCTTTGACACAGCCACTGTCTGGTCTATGCCGGATGAACCTATGAATATGTATTTTGTAATCATTGAAGAAGAAGATAATTCTAATAAATCTAAACGAAACATGAAACAGAACAAGGCCCGGAAATAAACAAAGATAACAATCTCACATGGCTATTGAACCCAGGATCTCTGTGGGCCCGTTCCCACTTCCGTTTTCAAATCGGAGGCGGGTCCCGTTTTAAAATCGGATGCCCTACGGCCCTGTTCACACCTCCGTTTTAAAATCGGTTCCGTTTTAAAATCGGATCCTACTGTACGAAAACAAATAATCGCCGATTCAACCGAAACATTTTATTTGCTTATTCTTCAGTAGACGATCGTGCGCAATGGACGATGATAAAGCTATTGTTGTCATGTGGTACTTATCAAAAAAAAAGTAAAAAGAAAATTTTGGGTACACCCAATCATAGCTGAAAGATTTTCAGTAGGAACTTTCCAAGTGGTAATTGGTGAGTTGAGAAGTGATGAACTAAAGTTCTTTAATTATTTAAGAACGTTTATCACTTCCTTTAACCATCTACAACTTAACCAAATACAACCACGGAGCATGCCTGATTCCTTGCGACTCACAGTGGCCAATTTTGATGATTTGGCGCGACATCGCTCTCGGCGCTCGACTATTTGGCACCATTGATGTTTTCTTAAGTATCAATAAGAAATACCACTTATTTTTTGTTAATTCTTATTAGTTGAAATGTTGATAATAATTTTAATGCTTTTATAAAAAGTAGCGTGTAACTTGGGCGCTAAGTTTGTATTTTATGAAAATTAAGTACAATAATTTCTTAAAAATGCAATTACTGGAGTGGCTGGCTTAAGTTGGTGGTGATTTTTTTTTCCGTGAACAAAAAAAACACAGCAATAATATCCTATTAAAATTAGCGTGAAGACTAGTGAAGATTTTTATTCCTACTCCATTAAAGGAAAAAAATTGGAAAAAAGCTAAACTTTGAACCAAGGCAACAGTTATAATTTATGAAAAAAAACTTTTTTTCTGGTAATTAAATAAAGCACGTATCTTAAAAAATATCTCAAGTGATTTTTAAAAGTACTTTTTTGTATAATAAGTTCACAAACAACCCGATTTCGAACGCCTTCTAACTCGCCTAGATACAGCAGCATAGTTGCGCGCCCGAATATCAGTGTACCCCTGTTCTGCGACTAATTACATAATAATTGAGTTTCAGATGTTAATTTAAATTGACATTGAATAATTGGGAATAACTTTAATTTTATTCTTACGGTACGAAGAACTAAATATTACATACAGTTGATCTTTCTTTGACATATCGGAGTCAAATATAGGATTCTGAAAAAAAAATTGACGAAAATTAAGTACAATCATTTCTTTAAAATGCAATTACTGGAGTGGCTGGCTAAAGTTGGTGGTGATTTTTTTTGTCCGTATAAAAAAAAGACACAGCAATAGTATCCTATTAAAATTAGCGTGAAGACTTGTGAAGATTTTTATTCCTACTCCATTAAAGGCAAAACTTTGGTAAAAAAAATTGGAAAAAAAGGTAAACTTTGAACCAAGGCAACAGTTATAATTTATGAAAAAAATATATTTTTTCAGTTATTTAAATAAAGCACGTATCTTAAAAAATATATTTAATTTTTTTTTTTGAATACTTTTTTGTAAAACAAGTACACAAACAACCTGATTTCGCACGCCTTCTAACTCGCCTAGATACAGCAGCATAGTTGCGCGCCCGAATATCAGTGTACCCCTGTTCTGCAACTAATTACATAATAATTGAGTTTCAGATGTTACTTTAAATTGACAGTGAATAATTGGGAATAACTTTAATTTTATTCTAACGGTACGAAGAACTAAATATTACATACAGTTAATCTTTCTTTGACATATCGGAGTCAAATATAGGATTCTGAAAAAAAATTGACGAAAATTAAGTACAATCATTTCTTAAAAATGCAATTACTGGAGTGGCTGGCTAAAGTTGGTGGTGATTTTTTTTGTCCGTGTACAAAAAAGACACAGTAATAATATACTATTAAAGTTAGCGTGAAGACTTGTGAAGATTTTTATTCCTACTCCATTAAAGGCAAAACTTTGGTAAAAAAAATTGGAAAAAAAGGTAAACTTTGAACCAAGGCAACAGTTATAATTTATGAAAAAATTTTTTTTTTTCAGTTATTTAAATAAAGCACGTATCTTAGAAAATATGTCAAGTAATTTTTAAAAATACTTTTTTTGTGAAACAAGTACACAAACAACCTGATTCCGCACGCCTTCAAATTCGCCTAGATACAGCAGCATAGTTGCGCGCCCGAACATCTCAGTTCTGTGCGTAATTACCGAGTAAGTAAGCTTCGGATGTTATTTTCAATGGTTTTTTTAATGTCAGTGATTAACTGAAAACACATTGGTAAAAAAAAAAATCATTTCGGGAAAATGCCGATCTGGGGTCAATGTCGCGCCAGCGCTCAAATTTAAGCCACTGTGCGACTGTGAGCGGGCGGGGAGGGGGCGGGGTGTGGCGGGGGCTCTGCCGGAACGACTAGGCGACAAGTGTGAACAGCTCCATACAAAACTATGAGCGAGCGAATTCCGACACGATTTGAAAACGGACGCGCTGCGCTGGCGATCCATCCGACAAAAAATGCCGGATCCGTTTTCAAATTGTGTCGGTCAAGTGTGAACAGCTCCATACATCCACTACAGCCGCTAGGGCACCCGATTTTAAAACGGAAATGGGAACGGGCCCTATCTTACCGGGACAAATATCACATGGACATACATTCGTCATCGTGGATAGAGATCCTGGGTTCGATTCTTAATTGAGACCTTTTTTTATTCATCTTCTGTGTCTTGTTCTGTTTCATATTTCCTTAAGATTTATTAATATTATCTTCTTCAATAACACAATTTTTTTGATCGACCCCACTGAAAGTGTTAAGAATTCAATTCCATACGAAGATCTTATCAGGTGATTTGTGGTCAAGATATTATTTGTCAAAGTGGATAACTCAAACCATGATAATTGTTACAGCAATTAATTAAAATTTTATTTATTCTTTAATTATACTAACTGTTTGCAACTTTTCAGCTAAATTCATAATGACAACGCAGAAAAAAACCTTATTGATGATCAACAATTACACTTACCGTAAAACTCAAGCTTCTTCTGGGGGACACAGGTGGCGCTGTTCATCCTACGACTCCTTGCGTTGTCTATCTACTGCTCTCGTTGTGAACCATAATATCAAGTCTATCAGGAATGGACACAACCATGATCCACCCCAGTATATCGCCAATTTGAAAGGCGAATATTTTAAGGTGTAATATTGGAAGGAAAAACATTTGAATGTGTTATGTCTTCTCTTTGGGTGGTTACGTTGCTAACGCTGTCTTAACCTTATGACATACATCAAAATAATGTACTACGGAATTGTATATCTTAAAAAGGCTTGCAGAAAAGTCCGGGATTGCATATGTCTATCTCCTATGATAACCCCCCAGGAACCCCGGGTACACGTCAGCTAGTAATTAATAATATGATGTCACGAGCGAAGCAATGGTGACCGGATAACTCGTCAAAATGAGAATTCTACACGCTTTCAAAAAGTGACAATGATATAAAACCGATACAAAACCGTAGTTGACGGCTCTTCTTCCTCTCCGCACCAAAAATGCGAGGGTGCCACAAGGATGTGTGTTGCAACCGACGCTGTTTTTGATGAACATCAACGATCTCTTCGAATATGCTCCAATTCATTGCTGACGACGAGGGTTATCTTTTTTAAAAGCCCCCTTTTTACTTATGATGTCCGCACAGCTGGGGAAGTTTTGAGACAAAAAGTTAACCACCATCTCGAGAAGGTTCGTGCCTGGGGTAAGATCAACCTGGTCAGCTTCAACGTCTTACTGGGAGAGAAAATATTTAACGGTATTATATTGGAAGGGGAAACATTTAAATACGTTTTTACTGGAGGGGAAAACATTTTCAGAGGTTATGCTGGAAAGGATAAAGAATTGAAGGAATTACATTTTAAAGAGATTTACTGGAACAAAAAACATTTAAATGTGATTTACTGGAGGGGAAAACATTTTAAGTGGTTATGCTGGAAAGGATAAAGGATGGAAGGGATTACATTTTAAAGAGTTTTACTGGAAGAGAAAACATCTAAATCTTTTTTACTGGAGGGGGAAACATTTATCCTATATAGTTATGCTGGAAAGGTAAAGGTTGCCAGGGATAATATTTTGAAGCGTTACACTGGAAGAGATAAGATTTTAATGTATTTTATTGGAAGAGAAAACATTTTTAGATGTTTTATGGGAGGGGAAAACATTTGTAGGCGTTATGCTGAAAGTTGGAACATTTAAGTAGTAATTAAACTACAAATACCATTACAAATAACTTTAAAACATATTATTAAAGCTATACACATATGTATTTACATATTATTAAAGTTTTAAATATATGGAAACACGGTAAACGCGCGCCCAACATATGCACGCGGTTGACATTTGAGAACGGGTCGCTTCTACGACTCCTTCTTGAGTTCAAAAGCTCAGCAGTGGAACGATTTGCCGGCCTCTGTGTTTCCTCCCTTCCCCAACATGGGTCTCTTCAAGACTCATGTTCATTCTTTCCTCTCCTCAAAAAGACCTTCCACAGAGTATCCCCAGAGATGACATAGTCCCCGACGAAAATTATTTTCCTCAGGCCTCCTGTGTGGAGTTACAGTATAAAAAAATATATATATTTGTATGTTTTTTTGTAGATAACGTTGTTTATATTAAACTATTTTTTTTTCCAAAAACGCAAGCAGCGTTTTGACGTTTTTTTTTCTCGTAAAGAACGACCAATACCTTATTCGTAGGAACAAAACTCGGTCGAACAAAAGTGAAGAGTAAGTACCTGCATTCTTCAAACATTGTAATTTCTTAAAATAATAAGTAATCTAAAACAATGATAAAAATATTAATGTGAATGAAATAAATCATATATTTGCTTCGGTTATTCCGACTCTAAAGTAGTCCCAGCGACAGGTCGTTCGTGACGTCATCGTGCTAGTATCTTCTTTTTCGTTTTCATACAAGACGTGCGAGAAGAAAGAGAACGTCCTCTCTCTGGGACTGCTTTAACCAATTGTATTAATTTTAAGGTGTTGTTGGAAGGGAAAATATTTTAAGGTGTAATAATTATGAATGGAAGAATATTTTAAGTTTCTTCTATATATATTATATATATATATTACTTAGAATGAGTTATCACTGAATAGATTTATTCGATTTCTTATAATAGGCATTTATAAAATACATCTTATATATAGATTCCTAACCAAATATTAATTTGTCTAAATCAATATTTATTTTATAAAATGAATTAAAGCTATCTAAAAACAATCAAATAGTATTTGGAATTAAATTTATTTTAATTAATGATTTTAATAATTAATATACTACTCGTATATACACACTCTAATATTATACCATGCTCCTTGCAATTTCGTGGTTGATTCACTTTCGGATCTCAGATAACATCATACATGAATTTTGCGCACAGATTATTCCGCACATGGAAAACTTCGGACATAGATTTTCCGCGCATTGAATATTCCGCACATTGAATATTCCACACAGAGAGTAATAGCATACAACTGCTAAGCCTGTAATGTAAAAATCACAAGTGCGCCCCATGGTTGAATTTGGCTGCCACCTCTGGCGAAACGCAAGAACTTTTTCAGCAGAGACGGGTCCGTTTGATAGATACTCCCGTTTTAACAAATGGTTTGCAATATTTAGAGCACAGGCGTCGGGTGGGAATACCGCCCTTGTTCTAACAGTATTCAACGGAAGATTCTTCAAAGAACTAGCCTTATTCACCCCTTCGGCACAGTTGGGAAACATGTCAAACACGCACCTAACATTTGGATACAGTTGAAATTTGTCACATGAAAACGGGTAGTTTCTACTACTCAATGATTTTTCGGCTTCTGCGTTTCCTCCCTCCTAAATAAGGGTCTCTTCAACATCCAGGTCCACCCTCAACACAATATCCCCTAAGATGACAAAAGCCCTGAGGGACATTAATATTTAGCTGATTCATATAGCGCCGTTTTCGTGAAAAATCACCTCAAGGGCGTTGTAGATTATTATTATTTTTAATAATTGGATTAGTGTAAAAAAATGAAACCCTGAAAAATAATTATTTCGCACTACAAATATTATAAGAAATAAAGTTATATTTGTATTAATACTGTCTAATAATATGAAAGTGCACGGAGAAAAACGAGTATTGCTGATTTATTAAAATCCTGTTAAAACGGAATTGCAGGCTGTTTCCTAATCACTGTTAGTACATTTATAATATATCAGAACACGTGTTCCGACGTCGCAATAACATATCCGTATTTTACTCCAATTTTATTAGGAAACCTATCAAAGGCCTGCAATCCTATTTTTAACCGGATTACGAAAAATGTGAAGAGAAGCTTAATAAATAATCAATATTTTATACCAGTAAATTTTTTCGGTGTGCTCTTAGTGAAGTTTGTCACAAAAATTCCGAAAACAAGTACCTACCTACATTATATAAATTTAATGATTTTTTTAAATCTTAGCAGTCAGAAAAAACTATATTAGCTACAAATTTGATTTGAATTTTGTTAATGTTAATATAAATATTATGTAGATAGGTACTATGAAGAAATATTGTGTACCGCCCCATGTATTATAACCATTATCTAATCTTTATATTGTGGTTTCAAACATTGCACTAATGAAAAACATTTTTTCAGCCGTTAAATTGGAATATTCAAGCACTGAAAGAGGTAACCGTGTTTTAATTTACTTGGGTTTTGAATACACCTACTTCCGAACCACAAACGGAGTGTTGACATGGAGATGCAGAGAAACTCGCTCTATGAAGTGTCATTCAAACATTAAGACAAAAGATGAAAATATTATCCAACAGCCTACCAAGCATTGTCACGACTCCTGCCCCCAGAAAACTGAAGCCCACATTGCGAAGAGAAAGATGAGTCAAGCCATGAGCGCAGTTGGTGCTAAACCTCGGGCTGTGATAGGAGCTATTCTTTCTGAGGTGAAGAACGAGGCTCTTGCTTACATGCCAAAAAAATCATCCCTTTCGAGAATCCTTTTCAATCATCGAAAAAATATGCAGTCTCAAAATCCTACATAATTGTTTGTATTTAAGTAATAATAATAATTTTAATGTCTGTGATTACTAGTATAAATATTCTCATTTAAAGTTTAACGCGACGCTCGTTATTTTCTACATGTTCATAGATATGGTTAATTAATAAATATTTAGAATTCTTTTTACAATTTTACGACAAATTATTTGTTTGCGCCCGTACATACGGAATATTTTTTTTATATATTTAAATTACAAACAATACAAAACAAAATGAACCTTTGTCTGTCCAACTGGGAAGGATTCCCGTTTCAGGAATGAATATGAATATGCAGTTTTGTCCTTAAAAATACTCAATTCTTTCACGAAAGGCATACAAATACAACATGACATTGAATCATCGATAGAATATTGTTTTTGTATGCCTTTCTTGAAAGAATTAAATTTGTATACGGACTAAACTGTTTATTCATATTCATATTGCTTAAGTACGGGCGCAAACAAATAATTTGTCTTAATATTGAAAAGCAATACCTTTCAAAATGCGTATTTTAATATAATAAATTATTTAACCCCTTCGATGAACACGTAGCATATACCTAACGAGTGTCGCGTTAAACCTTAAATACATTGAGTACGGGAGTCTTCAATAATTGCTTGGTTCGTTCAAGATGACAAGCCTTTATTATTGTAGATAATTACAATAAAGTCTTACTGGACACACGTCTGTAAGTTATGACACACGTCTGTAAGTTATGACACACGTCTGTAAGTTTTAAGCAAATGAAATACAGTGAGCTCCCGGCCTGTCAATCGGTTACCTTTCGGGAGCCGTCGGAATCATTCAGGATCCGACAACGCAAGCTCCGCCCAACAGTGCAATCACCGTCTATGCAATCACAGTGCAATCACCACCATCTATGACTAATTTTATCAGAACTATCTTAACTAGATTTTAATAAAGAAATATTACAATAATAATATATCTTCTTTCCAAGAAATTTGCAACTCTAACTAGAAATACACGTTAGGTGTGCATCAAAGATATTAGAAGAACGAGATATGCTATGTTGGCCGCCGGACCGTAGCCGGAGTACTACCTAATTAGGGTACTTTGAACGGTATCGGGACGTGTACGCACAGAAATCTGTTCTATGTATTAGTGCGGATACCTTAGCGCAAGCGAAGGTGTGCAGTAGTATTGGTGAACAAAACCGGCGACACTCGGCAAAACAATTCCACTCAGTACGAACCGCGCGTAGCACATCTCGTTCTTCTAATATCTTTGGTGTGCATAGTGTATATTTGTTTATAAATTAGGTAAGTTAGTAAAAATTAACAATGGAAAATAATAATATATAAACTGTAGGTAGTATGTAACAAATAGAAATTAATAGTTATAAGTTGAGGTTTCTCATAACCATAACCAAGTTAATTTAAATACATGTGAATATACCTATATTACGATGTAGTCACTCAATAGTTTTGATCAATAATTTCGAATTCATTACTTTTCATCCAAATAATATTTTTTATTTGAGCTTTTTTTCACCTGTATCTATTTTCTTTGAACCTGTATTGTTTTTTCTACACTTTTGATTTGTTTTAAACGAATAATGTCAAACGTACGCATCATTGAAATAATTAAATTAAAAATGTTTTTCCCTTAATATTTTTTTGCGTTTGCCGTGCGCAAAAAAAAAATTATGTATTGGTTCTTAGAATTAAAAAAAAGTTTTAACTAAAGAAGTTAACTGTTATGAATTAAAAAAAAATAACTAAGGAAGTTTAACTGCTGGGAATACTTACAATATGTAAAAAAGTATAACTTAATTACATAGTGTCCGGAATTTTCCGTATCGTATTCATCGTGTCCGTCATATATTCTGTAATATATGTAAGGTTTTATTATGTACATGTCAAAGTTTAATGTCATTCAATACAATTGATCATCTCTGAATTGTATTTAATTAGATTTGTACAACATTCTTTTAGCATGTTTCTTAATTTATAAATAAATTGCATCTAACATAAAGAATGTTTTATTTGCCAGCCAATTCTTAGGTGAAACTGAAAAAAATACCCATCGCTCATTTATGTCTACTTTAGCGTAAATTGTGGTAGATTGTAATACATATTTTTGAAATTTCAGCTAAATACATAAACATAGCTAAAAACAGGCATTTGCTGATGGTAAATGATTACACCTTTCGAAAAGACAAGATAACGAAGAAAGGGGTGAAGTGGCGCTGCTCCTCGTATGACACTCTTCGTTGCAATGCTGCAGTTGTTGTTGACATAAAACATAACATCGTCGATGTAAAAACTCCGCACATACACGAACCCCCACAGTATTTATTGACTCCAGCTGGACAGTATATAAAAATATAAGCATTTTAATAGCATATCATTGAAGAAGAAGATGATACTAATAAATCTAAACATGAAACAGAACAAGACAAGAACAACAGAACAAGACAGAACAAAACAGAACAACTCTTGATTGCAATCTCTCTTTTCGAAATCATATAAATAACATCGTAAATAAATCACTGAAGCTACTCGGGTTCATTCATAGAATTACCTCAGACTTTAAACATATAAGAACACTTAAAACTCTATATTGTTCGTTGGTTCGTCCTCACCTTGAATATGCCAGTGTCATTTGGTCTCCTTTCTATGCTGTCCACATTAGTCACATCGAATCTGTCCAACATCGCTTCCTACGGCGAATTGCTTGGAGGTTAGGACTTGAAAGAGGCGATTACTCATATGAGGAAATTGAACAGACTTTAAACCTATCTTCATTAGAAAAACGTAGAAAAGACTCCGATCTAATTTGCATATTTAAAATAATCAACAGTATAACCGACTCACCTGAACTGCTACAACTCATTCAATTCAACACCCCATCCCGTAGACTCCGAAATAATGAATTGTTGTTCCTCAATCACCACTCAACTAACTATGGGTACCATTCTTCTTTGTCTAGAATGTCGAGACTTGTTAACTCAAGTCAGAGCATTGAATTTTTTGGTGTAAGTCTAAATGACTTTCAAAAAGCGATACGTAATGTGTAATTTTTCACAACTTAATCGTTATTGATGCTATGACTTGTAGTTATTTTCTATATGAACATTTTCTATTTTACATTGTCTTTGCCCTTCACATTCATGTACTCTCCATTCACTGTCATCTTTTTTTTCTTATTCGTGTCAATATTATGGTTTTAATGGACATATTGTCCGTAAATTAATAAATAAACAAAAAAAATAAATAAATAAGACACAGAAGAATAAAAAGGAGACGGTCTCACATGGGAATTGAACTGAAATTGAATTGAAAAGATCTATGTTTTTCCGGGACAAGGCCTCTAACCTAAAAGCCTAGCGTTATCGGGGAACACGTCAAACGCGCGCCCAACATTTGTACTGAGAACGGGTCGCTTCTACGACTAGTTCTTGAGTTCAACAGCTTGGCTGTGGAATGATTTCCAGGCCTCTGTGTTTCCTCCCTCCTACAACATGGGTCTCTTCAAGATCTATGTTCACAGCATCCCCAGAGATGACATAGGCCCTAAAGGAATTTATTTTCATCAGAGTCTTCTGTGTGGAGTTAATGTAAAAAAACCGCTGGGCCATTTAGAAATAAATATTTTACTAGGCAAGAGAGCCTGTGTTGGATTCCCGGTTGAGACCGTTACCCTTTTTATTTTTCTGCGTCTTGTTCTGTTTCATATTTCATTTAGATTCATTGGTATTATGTTCTTCTTCAATGATATTATATTACATTGATGGGTATAGCATTCAAAACTAAAAAAAAGCATTAAAAAAAGGTATTCCAATAACAACGTCCTTATTGGACGAGTTGATATACGTATAAGTACTGTGAAGGTTCTATTCAAGTTTTGTTATTATTTCAGTTTTGTGAATCCTCTGGCCAGTAATGATATAATAATAGAACTTGTTTAGAACTTTAGCAGAACTTGAAAATCAACTTTGAAATTTGATGAATTGTTCAAATTCCGTGAAACAACCCGTCCTTAAGTATTTTAAAGAGTCGAAAATCCCACTAATATCTAATGAGTATGGTGGCTGAACGCTGGAATATTGTGTACCAGTGATTTTTAATAAACTAAAACAGAACAAGGAGGAAAATGAGCAACCCAACACTAAAATCGTAAAAAGATGGACAATAAACGAAAAATTCATGTATCTGTAAAATTATTACACAGTTTAAAACATTAGTCCATAACTTTGACTCCGCAGTCTATTGATTCTTATGTTGTTTACACATTACAAATTATATATTTCACTTTTCTATGAATGTAATGTACAATCCTTATTTTTATTAATTAAGACAAAATTTTAAGGTAAAACAAACAGCCATGTGGCAGCTTTGCTGGACTACCTTTTTTAAAACATAACACTGTATTATCTACCATTTGTTTTTATCATCATAAATAAATAATATTTTTAACAAACTTATTCCACTGTACCTATGTACGTTAAGTGGGAAATTAATACAGGTTTTGTTGTTTAGAAACTTATTCCACTGTACCTGTGTACGTTAAGTGGGAAATTAATATAGGTTTTGTTGTTTAGAAACTTATTCCACTGTACCTGTGTACGTTAAGTGGGTAATTAATATAGGTTTTGTTGTTTAGAAAC
Source organism: Hesperophylax consimilis (assembly GCF_061612785.1). NCBI lineage: Eukaryota > Metazoa > Arthropoda > Insecta > Trichoptera > Limnephilidae > Hesperophylax > Hesperophylax consimilis. The sequence continues at coordinate 33,668,158 of NC_142849.1, forward strand.
TTATTCCACTGTACTCGTGTACGTTGTGGGAAATTAATATAGGTTTTGTTGTTTAGAAACTTATTCCACTGTACCTGTGTACGTTAAGTGGGAAATTAATATAGGTTTGTTGTTTAGAAAACAACAAAAAGTATTTATTTAGGCCTAAGTCAGCTTTTACATACCTAGCAGATGATTTATATTTGGTATCCAGAAATTTAAATTGCATCTATAAATATTCATTTACTGTGTAAATATATATATCTTTTCAAATTCTTCTTTACGTTAGTCTTCTTATTTTTAAAGGGTTGCTATGTTAAGACGATGAACCACGCCATGAAACGTTTAGAATCAGACCTATGCCGCTTACAATAACACTCCTTTATGCATGAAAAAACATTTTTTTATATGAAAACCGTACAAGAGTCTCAACTGCTCCCAACCACCTGGAGCCAGTGATACTATGGCATCCCCAATTGGGGTATGTTGTGAGGCTGAAGGTAATGGGGAGGGGAAGGCATGGAAAAGAGGATGGTGGGGAAGTTCCTGGCTCTTCAGATCTGGTCACCAAACACGGCTAAAGCCATTTCAAGCAACGTTTTAATTCTGAATGGTGGTCTTACACCAGGGCGATATTGAGTGTTTTTTTATTTTATTTTGTGAAGTTCAGGCACAAATATTTGAATGTATTACCGTCGTTTTCTAAAGAACTTAGTTTGTCACATTATACAATAAAACCATAACCGAAAAAAACCTGATATTTTATTTTCTGGGCTTATAAAAATACTTAATGAGAAGGCTCTATTATTTCAAAGACCAAGATGTGTTAGAAGGTACTCGTATTTTTTTTAATGAAAGCATCTAAAATCTTCCTAATCGTTCAAATTTGATTTTGCATTACTTCTTAGTGCTTCTTAAAGACTTTCAGCCTTAAGCTGAACAAGTTTTTATAACAAACATATTTATTTCGTTATTACATAGTTCTTGAAAAAAAATAGAACTACTGCTTGAATTATCTATTGCCATTAGGCATATAAAAAAACATTTGCCATTTTTTGAGAGGATACACAGATTCTTCGAGATAATAACAACATATATTGATCTTCTCTTTTGAATTACGTACAGTCCATTTTAACAGCAACTCGGGCATCAAACAAGCTATATTAGTTGAAAAAAGTAGTTGTAAAATTTTGTTGTTTACATAAATGTTATGTAGGTAGTTAATATGAAGAAATATTGAATATGGTCCCACGAATTATCTAGTCCTTTTATTGTTGTTTAAAACATTGCATTAATTGAAAACATTTTTTCAGCCGTTAAATTGGAATACTCATGCACTGAAAGAGGCAACCGTGTTTTAATTTACTTGGGTTTTGAATACACCTACTCCCGAACCACAAACGGAGTGTTGACATGGAGATGCAGAGAAACTCGCTCTATAAAGTGTCGTTCAAACATTAAGACAAAAGATGGCAAGATCACCCAACAGCCTACCAAGCATTGTCACGACTCCTGCCCCCAGAAAACAGAGGCCCACATTGCGAAGGGAAAAATGAGTCTAGCCAAGAGCACAGTTGGTGCTAAACCTCGGAATGTGACAGGAACCCTTTTTTCTGCGGTGAAAAACGAGCCTCTTTATTATATGCCCTAAAATCATCCCTTTCGATAATTCTTTTCAATCATCGAAAAAATATGCACTCTCAAAATCCGGGGTAATTTGAGATATTTGAGTAGGTACCTAAATAGTATTATCGCTTATTATAAACGCTTTTCCGTGGTCAGCTGTTTGTTTTCGGACTTCGGACCCTTCAAGATGTGCCCAGGAGATTGGTGAAGTCATCAAATCGGCGATGGATGGCTTCATACAATCGACTACTAAAGAAACTGGTGTGGGTTCAAAGCCGTGGTTCAGTCGACAATGCTCCGAAGCAGTTCGACGAAAAAATGCGTCTTACCGAGCCTACAACACATCTCGAACGCCCGAAAGCAGATCAGCATACAACAAATCGGCAAAGGAATGCAAGAGAATCATTAATATGTCAAAATTCGAACACGACCTGCAGATCAGCAAAAAGCTGGCTGCCTGCCCGCATGGCAGCAGAGCATTCTAATGAAATTAGAAAAAAATTTGCTCTTGTGTAAAGTTTTGTTTTTCTTAACCCCTAAAGCCTCTGAAATTTTGAATTTTACTTTTCGTTAATGCGTAATACATTAGATTCCAGGTAAATTTTCTGTTAAACACTTTTTTTAAAAGCTGATGAACATTTATAATATATATAATAATATTGACATAAGAAAAAACATATTTATTTAGACCCAAATAGTATTGTTGGCATACGTGTATTCCTACCAAAGCAATAGCCGTTTGCTGGTTCTTGATCGTGTGAAGCTTTTGGACAAATTAAATAAATTAATAAAAGGCTTCGAATCAGATTTCAATGAAATTTCCTCTGTGATCCAACAGAGTTCTCATCTCGGACCATTTTTTTCATTTTATATATTAATGATTTGATCAATGTTGTAAAATACTCTGAAATAGAATTATTTGCTCATGATGCTAAGCTATACAAGCCAATAAAAAGTCTAAACGGTTGTATCAATTTACAAAATGATTTAAACCATATATCCAACAAAATCAACTATATCTAAATGTTTCAAAATGCCATCACATTGTCTTTTCGAGAAATAAAAATAAAGTATTATTTAATTATTCTTTAAACAGCAACAAAATTTCAACAGTCTCAGATATTCGTGATCTTGGAATAACCATTGATAGTAAACTACAATATAACCTTCATATACATCAAATCACAAATAAAGCTGCTAAAATGTTAGGCTTCATCATAAGAAACACGAAACTTTTTAATATCATCGATATCATTAAGAAACTCTACTTTGCCTATGTACGAAGTCATTTGGAGTTTGCATCAGTTGTTTGGTCTCCATTTTACAAAAAAATACAAAATAAGATTCAATTCAATGTACCTGCGAGTTCAACACGCTCTTCTGTCCTGTTCAGGGTGGATCAATGCAAAACGAACTCTAAGCAGAATTCATGCCTGAACAGACTATGCAATAATTACAATAGCGTATTAACCAAGGTGGATATTTTCAGTTGCTTACCAAATACAAGAGGTCCATAAAAGAATATTTCTCTGATGGTTTGTGAATAATGTTATGTCTCTATTGTTTATATTTCTATTATGATTTGGTTTATATCTACAACCTCTCTCCATGGCTATAAATGTTTAATAAATGTTTTGTATTGTAAATTTTTCATCTTATATAATCTTTTGTTTTGTATACATTTTTGAATTCATATTCCTTTTTTACAAATTTAATTTTCTTATTCCTTATTATGCTGTCTCAGTAGAGGTAAAGTCACAAGGAGGAAATCCATAATTGATTTTATTTTTGTTATATAATACTTACGTACAAACTAAAATAAATGTAAACTGAAGATTTCCCAAAAAAAAAAAAATTATGACCCGAAGAAAAGATGAGTAGTATTATTTAATTTATTGAAAATTTAATCAAATTATTGGTAATATGATTTAAAACGGGATTGCTGGCCGTTTCCCAATAAACTTTTAGTAAATTCTTAACATATCGGAATACGTGTTCGTGTTCATGCACCTGATGCAAATGCGAACATTTTTATTTATTTATTTATTTATTTATTTGGAAAAGTTGACAGCAAATCTTTAATTATATAATGATACAATAATAATATTATTAATTATGCCAATTATGAACTTTCCACTGATGGATAGTTAATGGTGTTACAATGGTGTACAATGGCATAGAGATGTTCTCTTAAATTAATTTCTTGTTTAGTTAGGAAATATTAAAAATATTAAAATAAAGGAGGGTGGGGAGGAGGAGGGGGAAATATAGGATAAGGATTAAGAGGCAAAGGACGGGAATATATAGGAATTGAACTTCTAGTTTGAGTTTTGTTGATTATTGAGTTTTTGTTTTATGTCGCGTAAAGTCGAGTTAAATATGTCAATATGGTTATAATTTAAGTTAAAAAAGTGTGTGGATCTGTAGATAAATGAGTTTTGTTTGGAATTTGTCTTACAATGAGGGAGATTAAAAGTAAGCGACTGTCTGCTGTTACGATTGGGAACATGGAATAATAGGCGTTGAAGAAGATCAGGAATATTTATGAACACATCATGAAAATACGTGTATTTTACTAGAAGTTAATTTGTCAAGGGCCTGCAATCCCGTTTTTAACCGCATCAGTAGTTTTCTCCGTGTATTATAAAAGTTGTAGTCACTTACTTTTTTTCGTTCTATATTAATTTTTTTTTTATAATAATTTAATGAACACTTAAATTTAATACTCCTACACTTAAATTTACACTTCTTTAATCCTAATGATGTGAACATCGTTGACGTAACATGTGTACACAAATAAAAGAGGTGTAAAAAAAGTTATTTGTATTTTTAATAAATAAATTATGACATCACAAAGTCATAAGCTTAATGAAGATTTTTCGAAAATCGTAAATCATAAAATTAAAAATCTCTTGGAAAAATTAATAAATCATGTTAAACGTGCGTATCATTGACATAATATAATTATTTAAGAAATATGGTTTTCGCTTAATCATTTTGCCGTGCAAAAAAAATGTTATGTTTTCTCTTTTTCATCCATTATCATAGTTTTCTGTCATTTAATATAATTACTGTTGATCTTGCCAGAATTGTATTTAATTTGATTTGATCATTATTCATCTACATTTTTTTTAAATTTTAAAATAAATTACATCTAACATTAAATATCTTTTATTTGACAGCCAATTCTTATGTGAAGCTAAAAAAAACACCCATTACACATTTACGTTTGTTGCCAAAAAACACACGAGGCGTTGGTTGTGCACCCCTGCTGCAGAGTTGAAAAGCCAAAATTCATACATTGTTTGCACGAAATCTAGTAGATTATGAAATATTTTACGAAAAATATTTTTTTTTAATTTCAGCTAAATTCATAAGCATAGCGAAAAACAGGCATTTGCTGAAAAAAGATTATACATGTCGTAAGGTCAAGAGCTCTCCAAATCTCCAGGCATCAAGAACAGCAGCTGCTGCAAGACCAGTGAGCTCACGATATCGACCATTATGCAAATTGTGTTCAACTGTTGATAAATTTCAACGTAAAACCCGGTTCTTTTGTCACCGTTGCAATAATCCAGTGTGCTTGACACATTGCACGGAAATTAAAACGTACACATGCAACGTGTGTGGGGCCAGAGAATCTGCAGATTAATATACACGGACAAAAATGACCCTGTTAAAAAGTTTCATGATAAAATATTAGTCATTCAGAATATATCGATACGTCTTCTTTTCAAAATAAATATGTACACGTATTCCGCCTTCCTCATAAAACATTCGCTCTTTACTGATACTTTGTTAGAAACTCTTAGAAATTCATTCGTTAAAGGCTTGCAATCCCGTTTTTAACAGGTCAACGAATACAAGATTTTTTATAAATTAACATTGTTTTATATCAACAGAGTTCTCCGTCTATGTTCTTCTATTAACTGGTATTATATATTATTTCAATAATATATAAAAATGTTGTAATAAATTTTTTTTTACCTGAATAATGTTTTTTTCTGTTATGTACACACACACATATATATACACATTTGCAGGATCAGCATATATGCAACAATTTGTACTTTGAATAATGTATGTAACCTATCGGACCATACATTAAATAACAAATATTTTTTTGAAATCATTCCCGAAACCATCCCATGAAATCATCCCTCTAGAAACATTTGAGATTTTAGTAAAACGTTCATCAGAAATAATTAAAACGTGAGCGTCGAAAAAACCCTCGTTATTAGTCTTATGTCGCTTTAAGTTTATTCCCAGACCGCAATCGTACAACCATTAAAGGCATTGATGATATTTCTAAACGCATTAAAGGAACAACAAATTTAAAGTTTGAGTCACGACATGTAACAACTCAAGCGCCCTTTTTTTCACGAAAACGTCGCTTTATAAACCAGCCAAATATTATTATTAATGACAATGATAATTTTGATTTTGTTCATTCTGTGAGGGGTTTTAAATTTTTTAGTATCCATGGTTAAATAATAATAATAAATTCTCTCTCTAACTAAATAAGGGTTGTGGAAGGACCAAGATGTTATTAAGAAGGTTCCCGTTGTATTTAAAACATAATAAATAGGAGGCATTCTACTTTATGTATAACTAATACATATATATTCGTATTTCAGCCAAATTCATCACAACAGCGAACAGCAAAAGATTGTTAATGTTCAACAAGTACACGTATCGTAGAAGAAACGAATGTTCCGGTGGACGTAGGTGGCAATGTTCTGCCTCCGACACCAAGCGCTGTTTGTCTACTGTTCTCGTCGTTAATGATGTCGTTAAGTCTATGAGGAACGAACACAATCACCCACCACCTGAATACGCTCCAAACTCCAAGGGAAAACTGAGAAGGGTGTAGTTATGTTGACAAGTGTGTTAACACGTATTACAAAAGTAAGTTTTGTGTCAAGTCGATGAGGAACGAACTGAATCACTTACCACCCGAACACGCCTTAAACTCCAAGGAGAATAGTTTGAGAAGGCTCTAACTGAGAAGGGTTTTGTTGTGTTGACAAATGTGGTTTGATTGTGTTATACACGTATCACAGAATAAGTTTTTCGGTGGATTAAGGCGGTGAAGAGCGTATGATACCTCGTCGACTATTCCTGTTGTTGATATCGTCAAGTCGACGAGGAACGAACACAATCACCCGCCACACTAATACGCACCAGTCTCCAAGGGAAAAGTTAAAATAGTTTTGCTATGTTGACAAGTGTGTGGTGTACACGTATCACAGAAGTAAGTTTTTCGGTGGATTAAGGCGGTGATTAGAATCGAATATTCTTGTTGATATCGCCAAGTCGATGAGGAACGAACACAATCACACACTACCTGAGTACGCCTCAAACGCCAAGGGAATCTGAGAAAGGTGTAGATATGTTGACAAGTGTTTTGTACACTTGTGAACTTGTCACTTGGATGAAAAACTTTTGCCTAACAGTAACCATCATAAATCGACAATATCTTATGTGAAGATTCAGAAAAAAAGTATGTTTTCACTTTCTATGGGCATTTGATTGTAAACATTCGAGGTTTTGATATGTTCTGACTGGCATGCAAGACTAGGATAAGGCGGAGAATTACGGAAGAATCGCTATAAACATTCTTTGTCGGTTTGAGTGGAGATTAGTTCATGACGTGATTTTAGCTGTTACTTATGTCGTCCAATACAGGAAAAACAAAGCATAACACACCCAACTTAAGCTTAGATAAATCATTTTATTTTTTATCTAAATTAACCTCGGTTAATAAAGATTATGCTATGTATGGTTTAAAATGTGTTAGGCTAACAATACTATCGGAATTATAGTAAAAACAGTAGATGAATTATGATGTTAATCATTCGTTTATAATTTTTATTTTTATTCTGCACTTGAATCACAACACTAGGTTAGTCAAATTTTTGATAATTTACACTTAGCCATTAAAATAACTTGGCGAAGTTAATAAATCCTATATTATTATTTTTTATACTTGTACCGTTGTAACGTTATATAATTTATTAGATAATACTATAATAAAAAAATCACGAAGTCTCCAAGTTTTTTCAATTTTGCGGCCGGAACCTTCGATTTCACAAAGGTGCACATTTAAATTTTTCTGTTTTTAATATCTAGATTTGAATATAAAGCGTAAGTGTTTTCTCTTTCTAATGCCGTTTACTCACCACAATAGTTTCAGGGAGACAACGATTTCTGTGAGACCATATGAGTTGTTCCCAAAAGCGAGCAAATTAGCTTGAAGGGTTAAGGTTCAGTAGGCACTCAAATTTTTTATTTAATATTTTATTTCATTTAATTATTTTAATAATAAATTTAATTACAATAAATTTAATAATTATGTAATTGTTTTTTGTTCTACATATGTTATAAGAATGTTTTGTAATACCTATAAAAAAATAATGACTTAAAAACGTATTGTTTTATTTAAGCTTCTACCTCGTTACTGTAAAAATAACTAAAAAAAAAACAAATCTATCATGGAAGACATGGCACAATCAAGTGAATCAGATACTTGAGTCGGGCCATGTCAAGAGTCAGAATAATAGAAGAATATATGTATGAGACGATGTATGAATGTGAATGAGGCAAGGAGTGTGTGTCAAGACCGAGTTGTTTGGACGTCCGTCTTCTCTGCCTACCTCTGCGGATGGTAAGTTAATTAACAAATCTATCCTGAGATTGGAAGACTCCGGCTTCAAGCCACCTGAATGTACTGCTTGTAAAAAATACAAATCCATATTCTACATCCCTACTTGGATGAATAACTTTAATATTTTAATTCGATATTCAAAGATATTTTGCCAATAACTGTTATATCTCTGCCTTTACTTGTAGATTTCTGTGTTGGGAACTCGTGATAAAGTAAAAGGTTCTTTACAATAATTGCGTTTATTTACGTTACAATGGATAAGTCTGGATTTAGCTACACTTTTCATTACTTGAGGGTTGGTAATTCTCTGTTTCTAGAAGCTTGTTGTCTGGCAATAATATCCCACAGGCAATTGCTACACTCTAGCGACATCTGTCGGACTCTGGAGTAAGCTTTATGACAATAACACTTGCTATAAGGAATTCGACATGGAAACAGCAGGTTTTCCCCAAAGCCTCAATTCAAGTCAACCACAACCGCTGATATTAAAGCAAAGGGTTTTCTTAAATATCCTAGCTTAGATAATGAAATAAATTTATATCTTACCATTTTTTTTTCTATTTTACGCAGTTTCAGCCAAATTCATCAAAACCGATAGAGGTGTATCGTTGTTGAAGCTCAACGGTCACTATTACCGAAGAGCAGCTCGCTGTGAAGGCGGATTCAGATGGCGTTGCACTTTATATGAGAAACTTCGCTGTGTTTCCAGCGCTCTGGTGGTCGATGGAACAGTCATTTCCACCAGAAATTTTCATAATCATGCTGTTTCCCAACCAAAAAACAAGTTAACAAAAGAACGAAATGTGACGTGTTCGAACTATCCGAAGAATGAGATATATGTAAATGACATAAAATAATAAAATAAATAGGTGCAAAATATAAAATAATTATAACACTTCTTTATTTTCGGAATTAACCATTTATTATGTAAGTCTCGAGGAAAAACATTACTAAAATAGATCAATAAGAATATTATTTTTTTAAGTAACTAAAATGTTAAAGGAACTTAACAGTGAAAAAGATCCTATTTATACACATTAGCAAGGTATACGTGATGATATTTACACATCAAATAGTAAACAACCTACTACCAACATAGTTTTCAAATAAAATTATATACAACAAACACATTCACAGTCATAGGCTACAAAAAACGGACAAAACAGTTTTATAATTATTTTTATTAGATACAATAACTTGAAATATTTTAAAACATTATCTGATAATGTGGGCCTCACTGGGTGCTTTACCCGTGCTGAGGCCTCGATTATACAAAGGAATGCAATATTATAATTCGCTGCCGGAAAGTATAAAGTCTGCACCGATTGATAGATTCAAGCGGATTGTAGGAGCCATATTAATCGAAAGAAAATGTAATAATTCATAAAAATGTTATATTAAGTTCTTATAAATTAGACATTTGTAAATTTGTATGTACAAATGTATGAAAGAATTGAGTTGTTATATTGGACAAACTATTTATTCATATTTATATTGTGTTTGTACGGGCGCAAACAAATAATTCGTGTTAATATTTTAAAGCATGTTTCTGCAAAAAGTGTATTATCATAAAATAATTAAATTAACATCATCTATAAATGTGTATATGTCACGTTTGCCTTGTCCCAGGGACAGGGTAATATATTATATTGCATGTTCTTCGTGTCCTCCAAATAATAAATGTACTATTATACTTTAACGTTAGAAGTTTTTATTTCCTACCCTTTTTATAAAGTGTACTTTTGTTTGTTCTGATGATTCTTACCAAATAAAACCGTTGACTCTTCCAGCCTGCTTCATCCCTTCTCGCGCTGGCAAGAAATTGATCCTGTTTCGAGGATACACTTTCTGCAAGCACTCGATTGCGAAAGGCGACAGGATTCGTTGGATCTGCTCCACTGACGGCTACAAGGGCTGCAAGGCGGCCATTTACACCCACAACGACTGCATTGAAACTGATAAAAATGCTCTATCGAAAATGATCCATAATCACATGGCATCCAAGTATATTAAAAGCACCAATACTCCTTATACCATGTTTTATGATTAACATTGCATTAATTCTTTAACACTTCTCTGACAAAACTGTTAATGCAACAAAACTCCTTATACCACGTTTTATGATTGATATTGTATTAAAACTTTGACAGTTCTCTGAAAACACTATTAATGCAACAAAACTCCTTATACCATGTTTTATGATTAATATTGTATTAAATCTTTG